>NC_045542.1:62678418-62783418 GCF_009769535.1 Thamnophis elegans
TCAAAAGATATCTGCACACTCCACTCTGCTGTGAAGATTTCAAAGATTTAAGCTATTAACTTGGCAAAAGCTATGGGTGGCTAATTGGATAAGCTTTAATCTTCACACTGCCAAAATGATACAGAGGAAGATCAGAAGGTGGAAGCTGGACTCTTTTGGATATGAAGGGGTCTACTCAACTTGTCAAAAAGATTTTTTTTGATGGTAGCAAACAAAGCAAGAACAACGGCTACATTAAAATTATGCCATTACGTCTTTCTTTTTAACCTTTGTATTTTAAAGCAGGAAAAAAATTCCTTTGAAATAGTGGAGTCTGAGCCATAAATTATGGAAACTAAAGATTTGCTTATAAATATCTTGGAATTTTTTTGCAGGGATTATTGCAGGGAGGATATGTTTTTCAGAGAATTAAGCATGTTTATGAGGCACATTGAGAACTATAGATTATTGTCAATAATTTCCCTGGTAGACAAAACATCCAGAGATAAATATTGGGAATGCTAGGAAACAGAACATTTTATTACATGGGGGGATATGCTAGAAAAACTTCAAAAGTACTGGATAAGATATACATAAAATACAAAAAAAAAAGGAATTTAAATTCGAAATTAACCATTTTTACTAGGTATGAATCCAGAAAAAGAAACATAATTTCTAAAAATAAGTTTTTCCCAACTTTGGAAGAAAGACACAATTCTGATTATATCTAATTGGAATTTTAAGCTTAAAGAATATGTGGCAATGGAAAAATTAATTGTAAATATTCATAACAGAAGTTTAAACAAATTCAAGCAAGAATTGTGTCACAACCCCTGGTATGCCCAAATATGGGAGGAAGCATACTGCTTCCTTTCACTGTCTATCAGCTCGCCCCAGGAGACCATCCAGACAGAAAGCCATTATTTTTACTGTTGCCTTTGTTACATTTGTGTTGCATCTGTGCTGATAAACAAATAAAGGGAGACTAATATAGATCTATTTCAAGCTATTTAGCTCTCATCAGCAGCCATACCCTTACTGGGATTTGAACCTGTGCTGTATTACATAGTAGGCAGTTGTGTTAGCCACTATTTATCAGCACAAATGCAACACAAATGTAACAAAGGCAACAGTAAAAATAATGGCTTTCTGTCTGGATGGTCTCCTGGGGTGAGCTGATAGACAGAGAAAGGAAGCAGTATGCTTCCTCCCATATTTGGGCATACCAGGGGTTGTGACACAATACATACCTATTTCCCTGGCTTAGCTGATAAAGGAGGAGAGCTTGTGGCTTAGTAGATAACACAACTGCCTACTATGTAATACAGCACAGGTTCAAATCCCAATAAGGGTATGGCTAGCTGGTGAGAGCTAAATAGCTTGAAATAGATCTATACTAGTCTCCCTTTATTTAACATTTCCTTACCAGATCCTCACTGCCTTCAATAGTGACAGAATTTCTAATGTACTGCATTCACTGGAAAAGCTGAAATATATTCAGAGGTGGATCTACCTTGAAAATAGCCCCTGTTGAACTACGTGGCACAGTCAAACATTAGGAAATGTTTTATGACATTATTATGTCAGAAATGTTTATATCATAAAATGTTTAATAAAATTTGCCAAATTTCTATTCCATGAGAGCCATAGGCCCCAGATTTTGGATACATTCTGTAAGTTGCACTGTTTTGTTCATTTAAAGGAAAGAAGAGTTTTAGTACTGTAGTAGGTAGATTCTGAAACTCTAATTATCTGCAGATCAGTGCTTAGATTTCCATGCATTGAGCCTTTAGTTTCATCTGAGTTAGTAAAGGAACCAAAAGTAGTCTGGATTTTTAGCACAGCTATTATTCTAATCTGCTGCTAATGCTCTAGTATTTTTAAGTGTGACTAATTCTTTGTGGTACAAGCTTTCCAAAACAAAGAGTGAATCCTTCAGTAGGTACATATGAATAATTTGTATCTGCATTCTATCCTATTCCAGATAACTGGTCCTCAACAGGCAGGTGGAAAGCACTACGGTAAATCTCGTGTTACTATGGCAATTGTGACCAGAATTTTGTTGCTAAGTGATGTAGTTGTAAAGTTGATATCAAGTGACAGCATTGCTTAATGACAGAATTCTGGTCCCCATGGTTATCATTAAGTGAGAATTGCAGTCATTAAGTGAGGACCTCCTTACAACTTCCTGACAGCTTTGAACAAACAAATTCTATAGGAAAGCTGTTAGGGATTCACCAGTCCCAGCAGTCTGGAAGGCAGTGAAACGGCTATTACTGGCTTGCGAGGTCACACAAATAGCCTGTATGGTTCAAGGGCGGTGGAGGTTGGGATGGCTGCTGCCAGAGATATGAGTGTCAGTGAGAGTTTGTGAGTGGCTAGCACAAAAGTAACTCAGCTGGGGATTGCACAAGGATGCACGGGTGTCTATTGAGGTGGAGTGTAAGTACCGTATGTCAGGGCCAGGGGTGATTGCTGCTGGGTAGGGGAGAGTTTATAGGTGGCTTCAGAGGCTAGCAGGGGTGTAGGCTCTTTTCAAAGATTTTCAAAGATAGAATCAAGAAAGAAAATACTAGTACAGTATGAGACATAGAGGTGTGTGAACTGTAACTGCAGCTTCATTTTATGCAATGAAGCTGCCTCATGCTAACAGGTGTATGTATTCCTCAAGCTGATAGAAGTTTTTAAATATTATTCTCACTTATCATGGCTGTCAGGAAGGAAGCGTCAGTCTTATCCTATACGCACTTATTTGGAAGTAAAGGTACAAAGCTAATGGAGATTATGCTTATTTGAGCATCACATGCATTGCATGTTTTCCATTTGAGTTTAAGACTTTATAGGAATTTAGGGTATTATTATTGTTGAAAATGATTTTTTTTCTTTCCATTTCCATTGCCTCGTGCTATCTTTGGATAGTGAGATTTTTAATGAGAATTTTTGTTAAGTCTGGAGACAAAATTGACAAAGATTCTTGAAATTAAATTAAATTTGTTTTCTATGTTTCTTTCTTTGCTTTTTTGTTGTTGTTGTTACTGTAGCCCCTAACACTTTAAAGGAGCTATGGAAAGAGAGTGCCCAAAAGTGTTTTAAATATAAAAAAATGAGACCTGTTACAGATGCTCCTTCTGAATTAAATATTAAATTGCTTTCCCCTTTGAGGTCGCTTGATACCTGATTATTGTCAATGTTTTTACATGTGAGTGATATATTGCATAATTGGATCCCCCAAATAGATCTCCACTGTATAACTATGTTCTTTGCTCTGGTCTAAATATGAGACTAGCAGAATCAGAATCCTACCAGTGATAGGAGCGTTAATTTGTTTTTAAACAACCCATTTTTAGGTCTAGCCTAATGGCAGGTGGGGTCAGAAGAGAAATAACAAATCCATGGCTTGTGGAGGAGCCTGAGGAAACGAGAGGGCTTGACTTCCATGATATCCGGCAGCAACAACAGAGAATTATAGAAGGTAAATCCTTCCTTCCTTGTTTTATTTTGTCAACTTTTGTATAAGTTTTGCAGCTGATTCAAAAATCCTCCATTTTGTACCTTTGGAGAGGAGGTGTCTTTAAATTGTCCTTAAAATAAGTATATCATTTTTGTAGTATTTGTTTTGTCAAGCATTATCTTTAACTTTAACTTTTAATAGATTTATATGCCACCCAATCCCGTAGGACTCCGGGCGGCTTACAGAAAAAGTTAATATAAGAAGTTAAAATAAAGAACAATTTAAAAAGAAACAATTTAAAAACAATGCACCATACACTCAATCTGGGTGGGGCTGGACCTCATTCCTGAAGTCAACAGCCCCAGGCCTGCCGGAATAGCCAGATTTTAGTGGCTTTTCGGAAGGCTGGGAGCCTGGGGAGGGTCCGGATCTCTACGGGTAGGTCATTCCACAGGGCCAGAGCAGCTACAGAGAAGGCCCTCCTCCGAGGAGCCACCAGCCGGCATTGTCCGGTCGATGGCACCCAGAGAAGGCCCAGTCTGTGAGTTCTTCTCGGCCGTTGGGAGGTATGTGGCAGGAGGCGGTCTCCCAGATATCCAGGTCCTAGGCCATGTAGGACTTTAAAGGTGATGACTACCACCTTGAAGTGAGTGCAGAGACCGATCGGAAGCCAGTGTAGCTCGCAGAGGATAGGTGTAATATGGGTGTATCTAGGTACACCCATAATCGCTTGCGTGGCTGCGTTCTGGACTAACTGTAGTCTTTGAACACTTTTCAAGGGCAGCCCCATGTAAAGTGCATTACAGTAATCGAGCTTAGAGGTGATGAGGGCATGAGTGACCATTCGAAGTGCCTCCCAGTCCAGATAGGGCCGCAACTGGTGCACCAGGTGAACCTGGGCAAATGCCCCCCTGGTCACAGCTGAGAAGTGATGTTCTAATTTCAGCTGTGAATCCAGGAGGACACCCAAGTTGCGTACCCTCTCTGAGGGGTGTAGAATTTCACCCCCCAGGCTAAGAGATGGAATATCTGGATTATCCTTGGGAGGCAACATCAATAGCCACTCGGTCTTGTCTGGATTGAGTTCAAGCTTGTTCACTCCCATCCAGACCCTGACAGCCTCCAGGCACTGGCACATCACTTCCACCACTGCACTGAGTTGGCACGGGGCAGACAGATACAATTGAGTATCGTCCGCGTACTGATGGTATTTGATCCCATGCCGGCGTATGATCTCACCCAGCGGCTTCATGTAGATGATAAATAGGAGGGGGGACAGGACCGAGCCCTGCGGCACCCCATATTTAAGGGGCCTAGGGGTCGATCTCTGTTCTCCGACCAACACTGACTGCAACCTGTCCGAGAGGTAGGAGGAGAACCACCATAAAATGGTGCCTCCCACCTCCCGCAACCGCCGCAGAAGGACACCATGGTCGATGGTATCGAAGGCCACTGAGAGGTCAAGAAGCACCAGGATAGAGGAATGTCCTCTATCCCTGGCCCGCCAGAGATCATTGATCAGCGCGACCAAAGCAGTTTCGGTGCCGTAACCAGGCCTGAAACCCGACTGAAAAGGGTCTAGATAATCTGTTTCATCCAAGGACTGTCGGAGTTGAACAGCCTTCTCAACAACCTTCCCTACAAAAGGGAGGTTGGAGACTGGACGATAGTTGTTAAGGATAGCTGGGTTCAGAGAAGGCTTCTTAAGGAGGGGTCTCACCACCGCATCCTTCAGTAGGTGCGGGAAAGATCCCTCCCGTAGAGAAGCGTTAACAATCATCTGGAGCCAGCCTCGTATTACCTCCCTGCTGGTCGAGACCAGCCAGGAGGGACACGGGTCCAGTAGGCAGGTGGAGGCACTCACTGCTCCCATGGCTTTGTCCACTTCCTCAGGAGCGACAAGTTGAAATTTGCTCCACAAAGTCTGATCAAGGCCCACCCCTGGCATCTCCGCAGGAACTGTCCAAGTGGAGTCCAGGTCCGTCCAAATCCGAGTGACTTTGTCCGACAGAAACTGAACAAATTCCTCAGCTCTACCCTGTAAGGGTTCTCCTGCATCCTTCCCTTTCAGGAGGGAGCGTGTTATCCTAAACAGGGCGGCCGGGCCAGATTCTGCGGACGCAATAAGAGCGGAAAAATGAGCAGATTTTGCCGCCCATATCGCCACTAAATAAAGGCTCTTAGTTGTGTTCGGTCAGATTCAGAGTTACTAGCCCTCCAACGTCGCTCTTTTGGCGCTTCATCTCTCGGAGTTCCTTGGTGAACCAAGGAGCCCTCTTGGATCCACTGCCGCAGAGAGGCCGCAAAGGCGCAATCCAGTCCAGTACCTCAGCTGCCGCTATATTCCAAGCTGCGACCAAGGACTTTGCCGGGTTGTGTGCAAGGGAGTCAGGTATCTCTCCAAGTGCCGTCTGAAATCTCAAAGGGTCCATCAGGCGCCTGGGGCGGAACCACTTAATTGGCTCCCCCTCCCTGCAGTGGGGGAGTAGTTTCCGAAAGTCAAGCCTCAGTAGGAAGTGATCTGACCATGACAAGGGTGAGATCTCTATGCCCTTCAGTTCCAGATCGCGTCTCCACTGCCCCAGAGAAACACAAGGTCGAGCGTGTGACCCGCTGTATGAGTCGGACCCTGAATTACTTGGGTCAAGTCCATGGTTGTCATGGAAGCCATGAATTCCTGCGCTCCATCCGAGCGTTCGCCAAGAGATGGCAGGTTGAAATCCCCCAGTACTATCAGCCTGGGGAACTCCACCGCCAGTCCGGCTACTGACTCAAGGAGCACAGGCAGAGCTGTTGTAACGCAGCTGGGAGGTAGGTACGTTAGAAACAAGCCCACTTGACCCCCTAGGTCCAACTTCATCAGAAGGGACTCACACCCGACAATCTCCGGAGCAGGGATTCCATGAGGAACTAATGACTCTCGGATGATGGCTGCTACTCCCCCACCCCTTAACTGGTGTCGTGGTTGATGGAGCACCTGAAACCCTTCTGGGCACATTTCTGAGAGGGGGACTCCTCCCTCATGGCCCAGCCAGGTTTCAGTAATACATGCCAGGTCTGCCCCCTCGTCTAATATTAAGTCCCAGACGAGGGGAGCTTTATGAATCACAGACCTGGCATTTAGCAACAGCAACCTGAGACCAGAGCCCTGATATCTCTTGCCATCTGGTTCTTGAGTTGAGCTATCAGGGCCCGAAGGAGGGATCGCTGTGATGTAGCGAACCCTCCTTCCCCGGTAATGGCTAGCCTTGTAATTCCCGTCATACCTGCCTCTCCCAAACATAACCGGGATGGTCCGGCCCACCCCCGTCACCGTAGACCCCTCCTCCCATCCCATGGCCCCCGTTCTCCCCGGCAGGCCATTCATGGCATTCACTCTGGGACAAGAGGCTGATCCGGGCCGTTATCCACTTCTGCTTCTGCACTCAGTGGAGAGAGCTTTGGGCCGCACTCTCAATCTCCCTACACATACTGGCCAGACATTCTCCACATGCATACCCCACTAATATTAAAATACAATGATACAATAAAATACTAATAAAAATGCATTAAATTAAAAGTGTGGGATCATTCAATCAAACACATACATACCACATACACTCCCCATACAAGAAAGAGTTGTGCAGCTGTTAGAAAATGTGCTATCTAAAATGTTGGTGCTTGATTTTTTTGTTCTGGCAATCAACTTAACAGCTTGTATTTATTCTAGTTTAGTAAGATTTGATTTTTCAATTTATTATCTGGCCATTAGCAGGTTTTCTTTCATTTTAACCTAGTGTTGGCCATTTCCTCAGCAATCTTTATGTATAAATCTAGGATTTATTAACTTAAATTTTATATTCATTGAGCTTTTTTTGCTTTCTTCTTTAGAACAAGATTCTGGTCTTGAGGCACTCTCTTCAATCTTATCTCGCCAAAAACAAATGGGACAGGAAATTGGAAATGAATTAGAGGAACAGAATGGTAAGGAAATTCGGTCAAAGAATTTTTATAATTCGATGTATCTGTTAAATTCACTGTTATTTTTATAAAAATGAAAGCACTTTGTTTATTTTATATATCCAGCCTTTATTGTGTTTATAAATAACTCATATTCCCCTGAATATACCTAATACTCCATCCTCTTCCTAATTTCCCCTCAAGAATAACCATGTGAGCTGTGGGATTGAGAAACCTGGTCCAAAGCTGCCCAGCCGGCTTTCATGACTAAACAGGGATCAGACTCAGTTTCCTGCTTTCTAACCTGGTGCCTTAAACTCTCTTAAACATCGATTATCATAACTATGTAATCATATTTTTCCAACCATAATGTGGGAAAGATCATATCAGATCTACAAGGAAATACAAATTTACAAAACAAAAGAAAAACAGGCTCTTTAAAACTTTTGTTTCCTATCTCACTTTCATTCACATCCAATAGTTATAACAATCAAAGCTTACAGCAGTTAAAATGCGAATTATAAGATACAAAAATAAAAACAATATATTTAAACTTTAGGTAAAATTTAAAATCAGTGTAATTAAACCAGTTCAGATAACAAAACAAAAAAATGTTGGAACAATGGTGAGGTATTTTTTAACCATTTTACTGAATGCTGCGAGAGTTAAATACCTCTTCTTGGAGAATGCCATCCAAGGTCTTGGAGCCACACAGAAGAAGATTCCCTCCTATGTTTCACATAGATTAATTTTAGTAGTAGTGGGAGGTGGATCTTCAATTCATGCATAATCACAAAAAGGTGGTCCTACATACGGTATAGTGTGGCCCTGTGCCATGTAAGGCTTACAGGTTTCAACCGGTATCATTTAGTTGATGCCCAATAAATGCCTGGAAACTAGTAAAAATGTTTCTATAGAGGTCTTACAATCCCAGTAACATCTGCCAGTTAGCTACCAAACAACTACATTCTGTATTAGTTAGCAATTTCTGAACCCTTCTGGAAACAGCTTCACAGAAAAAACAGTAGTTGTGCAACAGGGACAGCAGAATATAACCAAGGCATGGATAATTGCCGCTTAAGAATAGTTGCATGTGTGCTTCTTGTCTCAGCTACCCATGTCTGGACAGGCTTCACCTCAGTTCTCAAGTGCAGCTTTTTCCTTACTTGAAATACTTCTATTTTGTCTGGATTTAATTTCAACTTGTTCTCTTTCATTTTGTTTATTACTGAGTTCAGGGTTGCCAATTGTTTTCTTGGGGTTAGGTGGTGGGAAGGAGTAAGCCAGAGTATTGGTATCATCAGCATAATGATAGTAACCCATTCCAAAACTCTGAATATCTCACTCGGCAGTTTCATCTATATCTATATAAAGCCCAGAACACACACACAAAGAACCCCATGGGACATGATGGAGCCTCAGCCAATGTATTGAACTGCAGCCCTACAGCACCACCACCTGGATATGCTCTGTCAGAAAATATCAGAACCACTGCAAAATAGCGCCCCTAAGTCCCAACTCAGCCAGATAGATCAGAAGAAAACTATATAAGTATTTCATATGGTATAATAGAATACAGCATTAGTCCATAAAAATATACAAACGCCAGAGCAATGAATTATTTTAAAAACACTCGGTGGGAGTGATCAATACAATTATGAACAGAATTATGTATGCAGTTACTGCAGTGACTAAACCTATGACCAGATATCTTGGTTGCCATTGGACAGCAGTACTCTCAAGATGATGCATTTCATGCAGGGATCCAGGGATACAGCTGAAGGGGCATTCCATTGCAATAAGATGTAAAGTTTGCAGAATGTTCCCACAGACACAGATAAAATTATCAACCAGCCCCCATTTATATTTCCAGTCTTGGCACCTGCCATGGTTGGTTTGACTGGAGTGCTGTTCATATTTTTTTGGGAAATCAAAGCCAAAGAGCACATTGTATTGGATCAGACAGATCTGGGTGAGAAGTTGCCCATTTCTGGCGTCATGCTATCTCAATGTCAGAGTCTTCTCTGACTAATTGCTGTCCTGACTAATTCCATGACAAGTTCCAAGATTGAGTCTGAATAATTGCTCATAAGTAAAAATCAGTTTGCCTCACATCTTTACCACCCCCTTTTTAAGACTGATTGCCTTCTAGGTTCTGGGGTAGTATGTTAGATAATACCGGTAGTAATTCAGAAGGCATTGATTTAATAGTTCCTAATATTACCCTCATAGTGTGGTTAAGATGGGAATCCACTGCTTTTGTGTGGGCAATGTTTAACCATACATGGCTACAGCACTTGGCTGTATATAAATAGCAATAGAGACTATATCAAAGCAATGTAGAATATTGTTCCTGGTTTTTATTTTATCTATGGTTTTTCTTAAGTGTTTCCTATAGGTTAAGGACAGACCAAAGGTCATTCCTAAATGCTTTGGATTACAATTAAATTTCAACAACTAGTTCATGGATTCCACTTTTGGTGTATAGTTAGCTTTTATGTTGTTCAAATAAAAACAGGTGACCTCAGTTTTGTTGATATTAGATTTTACCCTTCAGGGTTTTTTTAAAAAAAATTATCCATCGAAAACTGATCTCAGGTATAGATTCTTAGAGATTCTCTAAGATAAGAGATGGTGACAGCTTTTTGTTCGAACTTTTTTGTGGACCACAGTAAAATACATGGGAAAATCCCACTGCTAATGAAATGAAACTAGGTTTAGGCTTAGGGTTTGGTCTCTTTGGAGTCAGGGCCAGAAATTGACAGTAGGGATAGATTCTTAGAGGTTCCCTAATATAAGTGACAGTGACAGTTTTCATTTGGGTGTCTTTGTGGAGCACAGGAAAATATACAGGAAAATCCCATTGTCAATGATATTGAAACTAACAGTATTGTTAATAGACAGGGCAGGGAATTCCTCATGCCCATTCATAAAACTACAGCAAAAGTTAGAGTAGTCACCATTCTGAGATTAACAATGAGCAGAGATTATGTTTGAGTGTAATCTGATGTAATCTGGATGCATTTTTGTTACAAGAGTTCTGTTTGCCTACTTATTGGAAAAGTAATCTGGAGCTCATCAAGGAAAGAGGTAAAAATTGTTGCAACATGAAAACAATATCCAATGCTTTTCTTGATGATTGCTTTTTCATTTCCAAACATTGTAAATATTTCAAAGTAAATATTTACAGCAGTGATGCATTGTAATGTATTTGGAATCTTTTTAGAAAGATATGCCTCATTTGCAATATATTTTATTTATTAAATGTGGGTAATGCTGATCTGATACCATATAGGAGAGGGAAAATTTTGCATTTTAAATTTGCATTTTAAAATGTTTCCTTGCAAACCACTAGATGGTAGCAGAAGACAACAAAGCCTTTCCTTAAAATGTCTCACCAGCCTTATGGCTGAGCTGCCTAAGCTTCTGTGAAAACAAAGGAAAAAAGGTTTCTTCTGTCTTTTAACTTATTTTTCTCCCCTTCCCTTTCTCTAGTTTGCCTGGAGAAAACATAATATCCCTTCCCAGCATATTTATTCACTCACTATATGATACATATTTTAGCTTTCAGAATTTTCTTACTCTGGTCTGAAAATATGTACAGGTTTTTCTTTTTAGTTTCAATGATTTCCTACATGATCACTGACTGCTGGTACCTTGTATAAGACTAGGGAAGCTTGATATCCTACTAAGAAGCAACTTGTTTCTTAGCTTTCATGCCTGCAGGGTTAAGTTTCAATGCTTAGGAGAAGGAAGAGGAGTAGGTGCTTGTGGTCCTGCAGAACAACTCACAAGAGGCTAGTAAACAGGATCATCAGGACTTGCTTATGGAGTCAAGTAGATTCCATACTTGAGGTAAAAACAATCAGAAACAAGATACTCCTCCATTTTCAGGGAGCGGGTTGGCAATTTATGAATTTTCACTCTTTAAGAATAGATCTAGAATGTATGTGTGTGTTTGTGTGTGTGTGTGTGTGTGTGTGGGTGGGTGGGTGGGTGTGTGTAAGACTTCAGTTTGTTTCTAATATCTTCTACAGTAAAATATTCATTAGGAGCTTTCCATGGTGCTACATTTACTGTCTGTTTTACTTTATGGGTTATCTAAATGGATAGATCAGAAAATTAGCAGGCTATGCTAAAAAAACAATCCTTCTATCAAGCAGACTGATGAACTAAAGTAAATCAGTCACTTTTCCATATATTTGTTTAAGAAGAAAATGGCCAACGTTTTTTTCTAACCAGTATTAAAAAGGAAACTGGGAGGGGAAAGATGAAGTTATGCCCTCTGTCTTCTGGCAGTCTTTCTCATGTCCCTGTTGGGTTGGGTGGGGGGGAAACCCGCTTGCCCTTCATAAACCTTCCCTTTATGAGATTGCTAGATAAGAGAAAGACACTTCACTTTCTACATGCCCTGCACAGTGAATTGATGAGGGATGAATTGTAGAGCTGAAAGGAGACAATTAGTCTATGTAATCCAGTTTGAGGCTTGGGGCAGGAATTTAGTGTGAAAGCAGTCCAGACAAATGTATGTCTAAGTCTCATCTGAACATAATCTATGAACGGAACTTGAATCTTATTTCTGGAAAAATGATTCACTGTTGAATAACTCTAACCAGGTTTTTCCCCGCTTTTAATAAAGATCTGCCTTCTTATCATACATACCATAATTCCATGTCCTATCCTATGAACCAAAAAAAACCCAGATATTTTTTCCTATTATGAGAATTATTGCTGATGTTAAAGAATGCTAGCCTGAGTATTATTTTCTCAAGATAAAATATATCTAGCTCTTTCAGTTTCTCTTCATAGAGTCTTAAGTTTCTAGATAAAGGATCATCCTACTGTTCTTTTTCTGAATTTTGCCCCCCAGTTTCTTTGAATCAGCAAGGTTCTCTGGAACTGTGAGGTCCTCTGAAATTTAGACTACAGCTAGACAACTGAGATGATCTGATTTACTGAATTACCATAACTGGTGTCTGACTAAAGCAGATAAAGGTGGGATTTTTAGTCTGCCAACTATCTGCTTATGCAGTTAAGTACATTTTCATATCCATATAGTAGTGTATCAGCTAATACCAGTATATGCAAGATTCAGTGAAGAGACAAACATTAAGTGGTGTTTGCAAATAATTTGAGATCCCAAATTAAAAGGGATTAATTTGATTTTACATTAAACCATGTAGTTACAGATATCTAACTATTTTGCCTCTCTCCACTTTCTCAAGCATTCAATCGATAACTTTGATGTTAAGCATTAAGATTCTGCAATGATCCATATGCACATGGGATAAGGTGATTTGGAGTATGTAAGTGCATGCACGTCACACCTGTCCTCCACTCTTTAAATAAGCTTTTTTCTACACTTGAAATGCCAGGAAAAGTCTGATTTAAGGAATTCTGATAGTTATGACAAACGTGTCCATATTGAATTCCCTTAAATCCAGAACATTACACAATTGTATTGAATGGGCTGTTCAACTAACATAATTGTTCAGTGGTTCCAAAGGACTTTTCTAGATTTTGGAAAACTATGGTAGGAAAAACCTTATACTTTGAAACACTGCCAGCTCTACAAACTCTTCAAATATTTGATCTCACATTTCCTGGATTATTGAGTTTGTCAGAGAGATATACACACATTAATAGACCTGCTTTCTATACCACACCTAGGCTTATTCATTTGTGGCATATTGAGGGCATGATGGAATGAGATCAGACTTGAAAATAAGCTCACAAAAATTATTGTAGCCTTTCTCAATTGTATCAGCATGCTGAGCTTCCATTTATGGCCTTTAAAAATAATTTCAAACTTTGAAGACAAAATGTCAACTGTTCTTGGATTACAGAATTAAAACAAAAGCCCAAAGGGGGAAAAAAAGGTGGGCATTTTTTTCAAAGAAAAGTAAATTCTAATTTGTATTCAAAGAAATGCAGCAGAATGCTTAGCAGTCATGGTTCTAGTTGCAAAGGTTTTTTTTTAAACAATCACTGGCTCCCTTTCATGAATTTTAAATAACCAAAGAGCAGACTTCAGTTACTTTTATCTTAGCTGATACCAATTTTCACTAAAAATGTAATCAGCATCTCGTTTTTGGCCTCCGCATGGCCCGTTTTTGGCTTCCACGTGCCCCATTTTTGGTCTCTATGCATCTGGTTTTTGCCCTTCACGTGCCCCATTTTCAGCCTCTGTGTGTCCTGGTTTTGGCCTCCACATGCCCCATTTTCTGCCCCATGTGCTCCATTTTCGGTTCCGCAAAAGTCCTGTGCGGAGGCCAAAAATGGGATGTGTGGAAGCCAAAAACGGGGCACATGGAGGCCAAAAATGGGACATGCGGTGGCTGAAAACAGGGCACATGGAGGCTGAAAATGGGAGGGCATCTTATGGTCAGGTGTGACTTATGGAGCAATAAATACTGTAAATGTAAGTTCATGCTTTTGCAATATCTTTTGATGTTCAGATGAATTTAGAACAAAGGCATTTCGGCATTCCTACAACATAATTTCACAATGTACCTAGCTCTTCAAAGAGTAAGGAAGTGGCATTCGTATTTAAAACTAGAATAGCTTGGATTCAGGGATGAAATCCTACCGGTTCAGACTGGTTTGGGGGAACCAGTAGCGGACATTGGGCCATGGTCGTCGAACTGGTAGGGACCACTGGCTGGCCATGACCCCGAACCAGTAGGGAAAATTTTTGGATTTCACCACTGCTTGGGTTTTATGAATCAACAAAATCATGATAGGTTTTTCTATTTCAAAAGGGTGGAAGCCCTTTTGCTTTTCTTAAGTAAGGAGAAAAATACAGAATACTTTTTTTCAAGATTCTGGATTAATAAGACATATTAAAAATATCTTATAGTAAAGAGGAAAGAATTCTATTAAAATTTTGATCAGGCTTGAATAAATTGAATATTGTAAATGAGACTTTAAAACAAATTGTTGGGTTTATTCTTTAGTATGTTGTCACATTTTCTTATCCAAAACATGCCAAATAAGAGAACATTAACTCATTAAGAGAAATTCTTTGTATAATACAGCTGTTCAGTGTCTTAGAGAACAATTATGGTTATTAACATTAGCAAGATACTTGATTTTGGAACCATTTTTAGTTCCAAAAGCAAGGCTTCTGCTAGAAGTAATTATAGGGGAAAGGAAAAATTGTCATTGTAGTAATAATGTTTTCCTTGTGGTTTTGTACTAATAATTTATGGAATATAAGTATTCATAAAAGTATTGTCATTGATTATTTTTAAATTTTAGGTCATGAATAGTGAATTTAAACTGATTTTAATTCAGTGTGCTGGATATTAATACTGATTATATTATGAGTAAACCTGTATATTGATTTGGACAATCACATTTAAAAAAATACCCCAGCTAATAATTTGGAGTATTTTATTTTTCAAAGATGTTTTAATATTCTTAAATATTGATTTAATATTTAGTAAATATTGTAGCTTCACAAGAAGAACACACCTGCCCTTCTCCAAATAGTGTATCCTATTCTTGAGAATACTTCAGAACGCTTTTGATCCCTTCTGGAACATTGCAAGAACAGGGCATGCTGTTTTGAGAATGGCCTTGAGAAGAAACCAGCAGCTGCCCCTCACGGGGTTAGTCCAGGCGCACCTTGTCAACAGAGGGAGGAAGATGGCTGATGTCAGCTGGCCATAGTGAAGTTTGCAGAGCGCAGGTCAGTGGAGGTGGCAGGAGCTTTATGCTGTGGTAGTTGGTCATCATGCAATGCTTAAAGCAGCATTCTGTAGTGGTGGTGCAGAGGCTAAAGTTGAAGTCTGCAGGTCGTGGTGGCCAGTTGAGATTTCCGAGGATTCCCACTTCCCCCCCCTCCTCCTCCTCTTTTAAAATCCTACAGTGCTGGGTAGCCAAAAAAGGTAGAGATGGGGAGGGGAATGGGTGGGAGGGGAGTTTAAAAGGAGTCAGTCCCTTACCTTACCCCTGCTGGTTTGAAAGAGGGGTCAAAGGTCAGCTGTGCCGAAATTGAGGAGCCCCCTCTCAACAGAGGGGGAGGTATACAACATCATCTAGCTCCAGTCTAAAAGACAACCCTTTCAACAGTGCCAAGAAGGCTCCACACCCATTTACACTACTCAGTGTAAATCCTGAAGACACAGATAAACTTCCAAGTGGCCTCAATGACTCTCTGAAAGAATGCAAAAGACCAGCTGTCTGAAAGGAATATAAATTATTCCATTCCCCACCATCCAGTTCGAACCGAAGAAGCTTCTTGGATGAGAAGTGAAATGTCTTCAAAGAATAACAAGAAAGTTCAGTTGCCTCTTGAAAAAGCACCTTTGGAACTTTTGCTGGATGGATTTTTTTGTCTAATAAAAATGCCAGGCCTCCTCAGGCTGAAGCTGTTTGGAAAGAAAAATTCTGTACTTTGTAACAAGGTCACAAGGGGAACATGTAATAGGAGAAATTAATGTATTTTAAATTCTAAATTTCATTCAGTATCTTGTTGGTTTAAGATTGTTAAAGTTGTCCTATTAGATTTTTGTATCCTAATCAAACTTTAATGAAATAAGCCCCTCCATGCCACCTCAATTCTTTTAGGAATTGCCCATTCTGTTTTTAATTATTCTTACTTAAAACAGAGATGGCTGTTTTCAGAATGAACAGCTGTTTCATGTACACTTAACATGTTGGTCATCACCCTCCCTACCATAAAATCCATCTTTTCTTTGAATTAATATCAGTCATTTGGAATCAAATTCTTTGTGGAAGAGAATATTTTCTTTCAAAATACTTTACTTTTTTTCCCTTTATTTTTTATCCTATATACAATAATAACCACCTCTTTTATAGGCAATTTTTGGAACCTGAGATGACATAGTTACAAAAATTGTTGATTCATTAAACCCATAATACTGTCATATTCTGCTGTACACACTTCCCTTCTTTCCATTAAGATGTCTTACAATGACTTACAATTCATAACCAATTGAGGATAAGGAGATCCCTTTTGATTAAGCTGTTTAAAAGAAAAATCTCAGGGTTATGTCTTTTCTGCTGACCAAACAAAAGCCTTTAGAATATGAAACAGGCTTTTTGCTGCTTGCTTTACTGAAACTTCTAGAACTGAGTCTGCAAGAATTACCACATAAGCAGGCAGGCCAAGGTAACCAATACAAGCATGTATAATCAGCCCATGATAACAATAACCCAAAAATCATTAGTTAACAATCGTAATTGGGATTTCCATAGGTTTTTCATCTTTTCCTGAATGAATTTGGAGGGAACGGAGGAAGGATCTCATATACAAAACACAGTGTAACCCAAGAATTAGAAACTGCAGAAGAATACTTCAGGAATATTAATAGATGGCAGTTGCAAAACAAGTTTGGACACTCCACCATGATTCCATCCAAATTACTTTTTTCCACATCCGCTTTGTTTCTGGGAAGATAAAGATGCAATACTAGAAACAAGAATGGGTTTGTTGGTATACTCTTCTGTGTATATTAGCAGCAATACATTTCATAATTTAGACTTATGGTATGTTTTCTAAAAACTTTGTATTTGAGCTATTTTGAATACACAATACATTATATATGGCACAATTTTAATATGATTATTTAAGTTTATGCCCAGTCACTAATGCAGAAAGGTGAAATAAAGATTCTGATAAAGGAAAAAGAAGAGGATGATATAAGGTGTATGCATTTGATTAGAGCAGAATGAATGCACTCTTGAGAGAATTAAAAGGCTAAGGTGAGCTTAGATCATCATAGAGAACATCTATGAGGTTATTAATATTTGAAACTGGCTTTTTCTTATCTAATCAATTTAAATATTGAAATAATCCACTTTAGAAGTGTGGTGGGATGTTCTGTGCCAATGTATAGTTATGGCAGAGGTTCATTCTCATTTCTTCAGGTTTAATTTTTTGTGTTGATTTTTTACTAATATATTTTTATGATAGATATACAAGGTATAAATGCTAAGAGGTACCTAAAAGTAAACAAACATGGGCTTATTGGCTAGAGTTGCAAGTGATACGTGGTAGTTTCATACTGGGAAAACTGCCCTGTCCTCACGATTCTTTGTGTAATTTTTATGACACTACTTTCTAATATGTAGAAAATTTGTTTATTTCCTCATGCCCTCTCAATATATATTTTTAGCATGTTTAATTATATGATTTTAGGATGGGTAGGTTTGTGGGTGGACAGATGGACGGACGGACAGATAGATAGACAGACAGAATAAGTACCATCTCTAAGAGATGTACATTATATAATCCTTTCCTTAGGAAGGCTAAATAATGGAGCAATTACCTCTTGAGGAAACTTCTTTCTCTAGTCTTCTCCATATGTGCAGGAAAGGGAGTCTCTTTGTGCATAGCAAGGAAGTGAGGCCAGTAGATTGCAAAGCTTTGCATTTTTCGGTTATTCTCAGGGGATATTACACAAGATGATTAATATTTTAATGTCTTAGATTCTATATTTTATTTTTAACACCAGAGCACTTTAAATCACATGGGAAAAATCTGTCTCTTCTCCAGTTACATAAACAACTGGTATTATTGGGGCTAAAGATGAAAATAATTTTCACGGAATGAGGGAAGATATAGGACATTTTTTATGTTTGACATCAGAAGTTCATTTTGCTACACTTGGGTGTGAAAAAGATGTCATTCTTAGCTAGAATTATAAAATTGACATATTATTTATCTGACATATAGCAACTGTTCTTCAGATTTTAGTAGCATATACATATAAAATATAAGTTTGCCTTTATAACTCAAACATATATTTATATAACATTTGCAACTATTTGTCTTTTGCTTTTCAAAATATGTGAATAATTCATAATACTTTATGTAATTTAGAAAATTATTGCTTCTGTAAATGGATATAGAGAGCACCTTGCCCTAGATCGTTAGAGAGCTTTGAACTATTTTATGGCTTTCTATTACTGCACACCTAGTTATTATTTTTATGACTGAGCCAGATATTTACACTGGATTTGGCATTTTTATTCACCTATTCAAAAAAAACCAGTTGGGATAGGCAGCTGTTGTTTGACTTATTGTTGTTATTATTATTATTACAGTAGAATTAGCTTTTAACAGTCCTCTGATTCCTTTAGAAAACTACCTGCTGAAAAACAAAAGAAAACCTATGCAGAAATAATTTGCATCTTTTGGGGTAATGTGCCCATTTAAATAATTTTGAGTGCTGCATGTGTTAAGTTGTGGTTGCTTTAAAAAAAAGTATGTATTTTTATCTGCCTTGTATGCAGTAAATTCTTTGAAAAGATAAGTTCCTATAGTATATAATGTACAATATTTTTTTTAAAAAATAACATCAGAGATAATTGTCCCTAATGTTAAATATAAGAAAGGGCTTAAGGATATATCCAGTAATGTATTATTTTTATATGTTTACTTAACTTCATGCAATCACATATCACATAAAGCCAAAAACAGTGTTTTGTCACCCAGCCATGAAATTGGTCATGCTGTCCTATTACTAATTAGCTTTTCCTTGCAATGCTACTCTTGGAGGGAGGAGGGGCTAGGGAGGATGAGAAACCCCTGCTCTCTATCTTAAATTATACACACATTAACATTAGAAACTGATTCAGTTGCTTTTGCATACAGTGTTATTGGTAAAAATCTATTTCCAATCTGATGTGTTTCATTAAAAAAATTGATTTTTTTTAAAAAAAACTTCAACATGAATGATTTGCATAAGAATATGTACATATTTCTGGATTGTTTCCAGCATATATCATAGCAGTAAGCCTTTGAGAATACCACAATAATAAAAACTGTTGCTCTTCAGTGAAAGGGATCCGAAAACATCTGTCACTAAAACTTAAGCTGCAGAGCGGTCTTCTCAGCTTGGAATAAGATACATTTATCATCTAACAATAAACTTCCCTTTAAGGAACCCTCTGCAGCAAGCTTGCTTGTCCTTCATGAACAGCTCATGTGCATTTTGGGCCAGTTACTCCCTCTCAACTCAATGCACCTTGCAATGTGTGTGCTGTAGGAAAATAACAGGAGGTGGGAACATTATGTACAGAGCTTTAGTTACACAAAATAAAGACAGGATAAAATCAAATGAATTGCGTGAAATGCTGATGCACGAGAGCAAGAAGCTAGACCAGCTACAGAGCAGAGTTAGGGATTAATTTAATTGAATATATATGGTCACTCTTATAAAACTGATCTATGGAGCGAAACTGAGAAAGAAAGATGAGTTAGTTTTCCTTGACTGTATCTGGAAATATCAATCACTGATGTTCTGACTTCAGAGCTCTGTAAGCAGTTTGCACAATTCATTGTAAATAATTCATGCTAGAATTTATGCCACTTTGGACAATTCTGTAATTAAGATGTTCTATGTATTGTTTGACATTTGTGAGCTAGATTGGTTTTCTCACAAAGAAAGAAGTTCCTTTTAACAGTTAGTGCCATTATTTCTCTCTTAGACTCCATCCATTAACTACTTTAGACTGGCAATATTTCTTTAATAATGCAGGGAAGAATCATGCATGGAGTTCAAATTACCACTATGCTAATTATATTTAGGCATATTTGGGGTTTTTTTTGGGTAGGGGGACTGAAGATTGTCTTTGGGCTGAAAGTAACTGTATGACAACAAGCTGAATCTGTACTTGGAGAACCTATAAGTTTCTATTGCTTTGGGTAGATGGACTTTAAAATGTGGATGAATGCTTGTCATACTCCCATTTAAGGAACACGTTTATAGCTGGCAGAAACTCCTGGATCTTGCATTAATACTGAATCATCTGTGACAATCAGAGTCTTTTAACAACTTTCACAAGTCAATTGTGCCACTTCATAGAAGGGAGAGAGCCTTTGATTATATATGTGTTGGTAAGCTTCAAGGGCCATCCTATGAAGAATCCCAAGCCTGAGGGTTTCTCAGGGTTGGGATTCTTCATAGGATGGCCCTTGGAATTGATCTAGAAGTTGCAGGTGACTCAGAAAACAGTAGCATGAATTGTAAGTAACAACTCTCTAGAGGTATTTTATATCTCTGTACTGAAACATTGTTTCATTGCTTTCCAATTACTTTCTGAGCCTGATTCATAACTTTGGTGTATAAAACCATATACAATTCAGTCAGAGTAAAGCCGTACAATTTACTTCTAAACATTTACCCAGCATTTTCAGGTCTTCAACAAGGCATCTTTTGGTGGCCCTGTCAGGCTATGTCAATATCGCACAGTAGTAAAGTCCATCACTTGAAGTTAGGGCAGTATCCTTCCTAATGGCAGTTTATAAGTAGTCTTTTGGAGAGTTCATGTTACTGAGATTGTGAGCATATTATCTCATGTATCTAATTTTCTTTTGAAAAAACAAAATAAAACAAAAAAATAATTTTAGGAACTAATTTCCTTTCATGCAGTAAATTCCTTAAAGCCTTTATATGAAAAAATTGCTATTGAACCAAACCATTATTGGGGTTGATAGAGAAAATGTCCATACAATTTTTTAAAAAAAATGTTTTTGAAGAAATGCAGAGAGTCAAACTTGAAATTGTCACGTTGTTTTTTGTTTATATCCAAACACAGAATCAACATTATCTGATTACTTTTAATAAGGACATTTTAGTTCAAATGTTTGTCTCAATTCCCAGTTAATACAAATCACACTTCCCACTGTTGCCAAATCTCTTTTCTGTATGCTTGTAGGAAGGCTGGATTTTTTGTTGTTTCCTTCATGCTTCTCATATCCTCATGGATATGAGAAGACTAAACAGTATCCTGCAAGCCACTCTAAGGGCAATTATGAAGACAGTTTGTTGTATTCAATGGCAATTTAGATGCACATATGAAAAAAAAACCATCCTTATTAAAAGAAGTTATTATTTGAGGCTTTTATACTAACAGAGTCCTGATCTTTGAAGCAGATCAAACATTGTTGGGAGCGATATCATGTTCTTTTGGGAAATATCTTCCTTACCATTGGAGATGTTGCCTGCCTAGAACTGCAGATGTGGTGATTCCGCAGCTTCTTCAGGATTAGAGTTTTCTTAGCTGTGTTGTCATAGTTGGCTCTTGGAAAAGAAACCAAATGTGCTAAGAATACTCCCCTGGTTGTAAGGGCTTTGGAAACAGTCTTATCATGGTGAAAAATTAGAAACTCATCTCATCTTATGCACAATCACATAAAGTGCATAAAATGTTATGTACATTTCTAATCATAAAACCCTTTGGCTGCAACTGTTAATGAAATTATGGCCTTGGCATAAACCACACAGGTTTTCTGCATTAAACTTTCTGTTACTTCTGATCAAAACAAGTGCAGATAGGAAATTAAATGGGCATAAAATGTCAACCATATATATAGGATTTCCTAAGCTGTCTTACTATAAACGAGGTGGGAGGGTTGCTAAACCATTTGTGAGGGGTGATGCCTAGTACAAAGATATTAGTGCATGGATATTTTACTGCTTTATTTTCTCTATAGAAGTAAACAAACAGAAGTATGTGTTGTTTCCTCTTCTATTCTTTTTTCCCAGTAAATCATTTAAGGATAAATAAAATTTGGTTAAATTAGGCATCCAGCACCTTGTTTATTGTGATCTTGTTCATTATACTTCCTAAAGTAGGCTGTGAAAAAAAAACCCTAACATTATGTTCCTTCTCCTATGTACATGTGAAAATTGGATTAGTCTTTATAGGACTTCAGACTTTCTTGGTCTACCCTTTATACAGAGGATGGGCTTGTAGAAAACTTTGTGTGCCACCTGTATTGCAATGTTCCCTTTTTGTTAATAAGTAATAAATCTTGATTTTGTTGGGCTTAGGAGTTTTACTCTTGGCACATATGTAGAACCAATTATATCGTAAATCACCAGTGTTTCAGCAGATGTCATTCTGATTGTTCCCCGCTGCATAGAGCACTACTAGTAAAACATTTGAGGTCAGGAACTTGGATTCCTTAACCACTGTATTCAAGGAAACCCGTTTATTGTTCTGTCTCAGTAGAAACAGTTTATTTCTCTTAGACTTATATCACATTGGCAACCTATCAAGGAAAGTCATAATTACATTTATGCAATTGAGGGAGTGGGTGGGCAGAGTATTCATTAATCTGTCTTCATGAATTAAGACTGCTTCTCTCTTTTTAGCTCTCCAGTACGTATGTAACAGATTCTTAAGAATACAATATTTTATGTTCATTATCAAACAAGAATTATGCTTTGGGCACTGAAACAGACTGTTTGACCTATGTCTTTTGCATTGTAAAATTGTTAAATGTATTCTTTGTACTTGAAACTGTAAAAGGATTTACGGAGACTTCATTGCATAAAACAATGCTTTATCACAAATTATTGTGAGTTGGGTTTTTAGATTTTGGGGCAGGTTTCTTATTTTGACTTGTGTTATGAAAGCTGAATAATTTTAAAAAAAGTCAAAAGGATCCTTCACCTTAACTATTCTATTAAGTCTATTTAATTTTTTAAAAAGCAAATAGCAAATCTTGCTTTGGAAATAAACATTGGCAGCTTTTTCATTGTCATCAATTGAGTTGCATGCTTACTGCTTGTTGACTGCATTGTATGCAGTTGAATCATATCTCTAGGTTGCTTAGAGAGTATGAGGATTAGGTACAATATACAAAAGTGCTTTCTGAGAGCATCTAGCATTTGAGAAAAATGCTTTTATGCTTGCCAAAATAAAGGGTGTGTGCTTTTTAATCTTTACCACCTGTTCTTTTCAGCTATATAGAAAAAGGGGATGTATTTGTTCAAATATTTTCTTTATGTGGAGACTTCCAAATGTTTCAAGTTCTCTGTAGTGAGTTCATGAAGAGGGTTAGATACAAAACTCATTATAGAAGTTCACAGTCTGCAGCAATTAATAATTTAAATTGGAAGCTTGCTACTTGGATTTTTTTTTGTATGCTCTAGGTAAGGACCTAGAGTAATTTTTAAAAAGGAAAAGACTTGAAAGACTGAAAGTGGCATTGGAAGGCATACAGACAGAATGATTACTGTCAAAGCATATTCAAGGTCTACATTTCTAGGTTTGGTGAGCACTAAGAAAGGGCCATTTTAGTAGCATTATGGGCCCCAGGCAAAGCAGTGTACTGGGGCCCCTATGACAACTACTCACAGGAATAAAAATGTAAATGGTCAATAAAATTAAACATATATTTGCATGTTAGTATTAATTAAAAATGCAGTAAAATGTAATAAATATGTTGCTGTATTTATATGATATAAGATGCATTGAAGGGTTAACATACATAGATTAGTATGGGGCCCCTCTGCTTGTGAGGCCCATGGGCAAGTGCCCATCAGGCCCATGCGTTAAGACAGCCCTGCACTGCAAAAGCATATAAGCCATTTATAATTTTAGGGTTCCTCTGATTGTGCTTTATGTGAAGTATAGAATTGAGAGCCATGACTTTCCAGAGATGTCTTCCTGACATGGGAAAGACAGTTGTTTAAAGTCTGAACATTTGCACATTGCAGTAATTCACCAGAGCCAAATGCATGGGCATACTTGCTCTTAAAACAGCCCCTTTCACATTGGCTTAACTTTAGTGTCTCAGCTCCCAGCAGGAACTCATGGAAACTATTTATTATTTCTGACATAGAAGGTAAAATCCCTCTTGTTTTATTGAAAATACACTCTTTAAATTTTCATTTAGCAGCTGGTTTAAGTAGTCTGGTGAACGCTGGGAACAGTTCTGTGAGAACCATAGCAATGTGCCAGAAAATTAAGCATCAAACCTCAATAAAACAAAACAATATGTCTGTTAATCATACCTTTTTATTGAAGAAATCTTCACATAACTCATTTAATCTACTTGCTTCCCTGAATGCAGTGATTATTGTTTAACAGGTGAATATTATCCCTTTTTGATCATAAGAGACAAGAGGTACAGAAATATGAGTCTGCACAATCCATGCAACAAGTTAAAAAGATTTGTTTATATCCTGATAGCTGTGGAGATAAGCATTATCTATAAAAATCCACTTTAATTTCTTTACTAACCTGTAAATGTTAGTATGTTAAAAAAAAACCTGCAAAATGAAAAAGGATGGCAGTCATTTTCTGTCTATTAGTAAGCATTGTCATTCATGTGTACCTTTCAATACACAATCAAATAGGGAAGGCTTATATAAGCATGAAGATATTTGTCTCATATGATGTAGTATTCTACAGTTTTATTTAAAACATGCTCTTTTTACTTTGACAGCTTGAACTGTCATACTTCATGCATGAAAATGAGATAATTTACTCCAGTTGAGCTATTAGAGCTGTGCAAAACATTCAGAGGGGCATTCATAAAATATGATGTGAGCAAGACACCTTGATACCAAATACTGAAACAGTCTTATCCCATGGAAGACTTAGTATGTCTGCTTCTGGGACTGCTAGTGAGGTGATGCACATATGCAGCTGGAAGTGCCTTTGAAACACTATGCTAAGCTTCCAGAAGTTCTTATTGTTTCAATGCTTTGAAGAGAGCTATTTCAGCTGCTTTCAGAGGTTGCCAAATCTCAATGTACTTATTTTATATAAAGATAGGTAGATTAATCTTGGGATATTTGTTGGAAAAACAGATTTTTTTTCTGGAAATGAATTAATTCTGATATGCTCCGTTGAAATAGTGTTTCATTTAAATGATAAAGCAGCCTTCAACTAATATTCAAACCATTATCTGATAAAAAAAAAATCTTTTCTGGGCCAGAGTAGGAGTTGGCAGCACACTTGAGCCACAAACCCTTTTTTTAGTCCTTGTTAATCTCATTGAAAATTAATGGGAAGAGTTTTTGATACCTGAAATGGTGAGCTTCAAAAAGTGTAATTGAAATAGCTTTAATATAGTTAAAAATCAGCTTTAAAAAAAACCCCAAACCCAGACTTACCCCTTGCATCATTGCTATGTTTATTTCGTCTTTGCCCACCCACCAAAATGTAAATGTGATTTTGGTGTGGCCACTAAACGGTTAGTCATTGCTGAGTAAAGTTTATGCTAGGTAAGGTTTATCCTTAAAATAAACATGCATTTCATGTCATTTTATTTCTCATACCATCATTCTGTCAATAAATGGCTAGTCTGCAAATAAAGTGAGTAATTTTGTATATATATTAAAAGATATTCCTATACAATTGTTGCCAGAGCTGAAGTCAGTTAAAAAAAAAATCCTCACAAGCTACTTTTTGTTTAATTTTTGAAAATATAGAAGGAAAAAAAAAATGTTGGGATAGAATCTGAAATCTGTTCATTGGCAGAAAAGCAGAAAAGTTAGTTGTTCCTTAAAATGAAGTTCTGTAGTAAGATGTTTCAGAGAATGTTTTCCCCACTGAATACCATCTCCCACAGTTTACTGAACAGTTTACCAAGCAGAATAAATACGTTGTTTATATTTCTAAATGTATAGTGTTAGGTCATACATATTTAATTACAAACACAGAAAGTTGAAGAAACATCAAGAAGAACTTAAGTAAATACCTATATTTCTACATTTTCTGTTTGCTGTTGCAAAATTTCTGTGAATTGCAATATTTAAAGTAGTAACTTAAATTAATTGTCAAATATTATATATTATAACTATTTCATTAATTTTATTAAATCAGATACAATATTTCTGAAGGTTTTAATAGTGTTTGTTCCATTCTAAATAATGAGAGATGATCTGAATTCCAAGCATACATTTATCTCTAGTGGGCCTAACAATGTCAGGGTTGGCCCCTTTCTATTTGTTCATATTTGTGGCAGAAGAAATCCATGGATGCTGGAGTTGGTTTGAGAAAGGTTTAGTGTACCAAATGGGAATTACTGTAGGTTTATTTGCCTGATTTAAACATGAGTTCACATTATTGAAGAGATTCAACTTGCTGATGAAAAGCATGTGAAAAGTTAATTAACATAGTCTATCAAGTTTGTCCTAGCTGCTTTTGGTAATGATCATAATTCATTGCTGTAAAATAAATTTTTCGAAGCTCTCTTGGACTCTCCCTGGTCCTTTTTGTATTATAAAATGGTTCTGAATTTCATAAAGAACAAGCTACAGTAAGTTCAGATGTAATTTCACCAATGCCAGGAGCAGAATTTATCTGCCCATGTCATTTACAGAGAAGATGTTCAGGAAAAATGTAGCTATTTTTGTGGGTTTTTTCTTTTTACCAAAGTGGGCTTTGCTTTAAATGTTCACTTTCTGTTCTCCATGAACAGTCATTGTTTTCCTAAAGATTAATGACTCGGCTGTTTCAATTTGTGATGAGCTGAATCCTTGGAATGCTGATTGGCAGTCCAGGGGTCAGAGTTTACCTTGAAAAGCAAAATGAAGAATTAGATTATGCATTGTGCATTTTCTTTGAAGGATAAAAATGCTGTTTGAAGTCCTATGCTTATTATTTCCAATACTTTCTTTTGGATGTATCAAGTTGGATTGGTGATCTATGATAAATTCAATGGTGATTCAAATCTTACTAAATATAGCTTTGTCAATAGTTTACTTTTATCATCTGATATCATTGTGGGTTTTGATGTCAAAAACACAGGTGGTGAACTACTCTGATGAAAACAGATGGTTTGGAGATAAACTAACCCTCAAACATATATGTTGTTACAGAGAGAACAAAGGAGTATTGCCTATCCAACTGCTCAAACTGTTTGAGCATTTGTTTTAGGAACTTGGCCAGAATAGCCATCAAGATGATAGGCTTGTATTTTCTTGCATCCCCCTTTAGAAGATGGAAATAACAAGTTGCTCTCCTCCAGTCTTTTGAGGAGGAGAGCTCAATCTAGTTTCCTAGTTAGGTGGAAACACCTAGTCACCTAGCCAAGCAGAGTATATAGTATTTGCTTGATTTCTGATACAATCCTGACCGTGAGCTATTTAATCTACAGGTGAGCTGAGTCAAATTTATTTGTACCTAAGAGGAAATCCCAGAACCATAAACTAAACTGGGAAGAAAAAAAAATCATTGTAGAAAAAGACATTGGCAAATTGCTTCCATATTGTATAAAAAAAAAATCATTGAAAACATTACCATGATGATTGAGTACTTGAGTCTTACTGTTTCAAAATGGTTCAGCTGACCCGGTAATGGTTTGGCGGCAGCGACCCTAGCCTGCCATGCCCCCGAACCAGTTATCCATATGGTGCCATAGGCACCACCATCTTGTTTTTCGGTTCTGTGTATGCACAGATCAATTTTTATTGCTCTCTGCATGTCCGCATAGCGCGCATAAAGTGCGCACACACAAGTGAACCGGCAGTAGCGACTGTCAGAACCCACTCCTGACTAATATATTTTTGAATTGTAAGCTGCCCAAAATCATTGACCAAGATGGGTGGCCATAGAAATTGAATGAATGAATGAATGAATGAATGAATGAATGTGTAATGATTAATATCAATAATCAGCACAGTATGAATCATAATGAGGGTAATTTATCAGTAAAATAGAAAGAAACTTCATTGATTTAGTCATTTGATTATGTCAAAAATATAAAACTAATATAAAAGTAGAAATATATACAAAAAACTCCCAATAGGACATGTTCATAGTAAGTTGTCAGTAAAAACTTATGTCAGGTTTCTCAAAATATATTCACTGTAAATTAATTTTTTCTTCCATTGTAACAATTCCAGATGTTACATATCTTGTTTAAGTTATGCATCCATGTAGTCAGGTAATCTTCAATTTGTTCAGTTTCTGAGTTATTTCCCCAACATCTTATAAATAAGACCAACAATAGTTCACGTTTTATGTTACAAAGTTGCAGGTTCAGATTCATATCTCTAAATGTTCTACCTTGTTTTACATCTCCTTTAGAACACTACTGCTCATTTGAAGATATGGAAACCAGTCAGATAGTTCTTACTGTGCATTCTCAAATCTTTCTCAATCTCATATTAAATCTTCTAATTTAATTGATGATTAATTTATCTCTGTGTCAGGCAAATATTTTTGTACTTTCATCTTTGTGAACATAAATATTACTAATGAAGCAAGGGGTGATAAACCTAGATTAATTCTTTTTTCTATGTTATCCCTTACTTTTAATATACTACTTGTTATTGTAAATGGTCAATTCCTGTTTGTATTAAATCAAAGGTATTTGAACAAACCATCTGGAAATCCTGCTTCCTCAATAGCCCAACTATAAGATAAAGAAATCCAATCTATAACTGAAGTTAAACAACTAATTTGGTATTACAGTCAGAAGTTTGGCATTGACAAACCATATTGTTCTTTGGAATACTATAATATTTTAAGTTTAATCCTCAGTCTCTTTTGGATCATATGAAGTTAGTTGAGTTATTTGCCTCTTCCAGTCATTTCATTCCTTTTTTTTTTTTTTTGAAGAGTTTGGACAGCCCTAGTAAATCACACTGAATAAACATTCGTAGGCATGTGCACATGTATACATTCCTGAGATTGCACACACGTGATTTTATGTTCATATCTGTGCTCATCTCACAGAACCTGGTCAAACAGCTTGCTGTCCTTATTTTTTATATCAAAGTCATAAATGAGTAGAGGAATAATTGGTAGTAATAATCAACTTTCATGATACTCTGGAGTATGTATGTTTTTCCAGATTTTTTTTACATCTCTAGCAATAGACTTTTCAAATAGACTTTTTGATAGATATATAAAGTGCCATCTCCTAATGATTTCCTATGCTATGAGTTGTTTAAAAATAAATTGTTCATTCTTTTTTTTTCCTACAAAAAGAGTATTACTTTTCCTTGAGTGAACAATAGTGCTGTATTAATATTCAGGTGAAAGATTTAAGTTCTCTAATTGCAATCTCATAGTGTTTCAAAACTTGATGAACTGAATTGCTTGCAAGATGTTGGTTACCAACACAGGATTCTCATCTAGGAATTCCTGCCTTTGTGGCCTGTCATCACTCAGGGCCAAGGCAGGTCCAACAACGAAGCACACATCTGTGTCTTGCTAACTAGCAAATGCTTTCTCATGATCCTTTCACTGGTGATATATGCCAGACAAGCTAGCATCTCAAAATGGCATGGGATAGAGGATTATGGCCTAATTGCTTATTGCCTATTGAAACTTAAGTGTGTGTGGCTTTGGAGCAACTCCTTTTCATACTTCAGGAAGGGTTATCCAGCAGGCAGCCATCCAGCTGATTTCAAATTCAGTGTAATGGACTCAGTGTCTAAAAAGTTACATGTCACTCTGTGTATTTAACAGAGAAATCTGATTTATACAGACTGAATAATGTATGCATATGAGGTATTAATTTTAAGCAAAGTACACAATCTGTGATTTGTAGAGTGTGATATGTTTCTCCTTGCTTCTTAAGGTTATGTTCCCATATACAATACAGTCTGATAAAATTTTATGAATATTGAGTCATTAGGCAGGACATAACTCTTAGGTATGATTATACTAAGCTGATACTAGCATGATGTAAACTGACCTGAACACAATGTAGTGATAGGAAAATGAATTAAATCATTTTATTAATAAGCTTGAGTAAACAAAGAAACTGAACTGTTCAGCCCTGTGACATGCTCCACTTGGATTTATAAAATAAAGATACAAATAATACAATATTAATATGTGCCAATATTTCAATTCCACCTCAGAAGTTTTTAAAGAAAACTTATTTGAAGTTGTACATGGCCAGAGTAATGAGTTGGGCAGATTTATAAATGTGATTTACATATAAAGCAATAAACGTCCTGCTTAGATTTTCATACATTCATGTACATACAAATGCAGTAGTGACAACATGTATGCTCTGTTTAGTCTCTGTAGGGAAAAATGCCCTTACCTCTTATGGCTTTTAGAATTGAAAAGAATTTTAGCAGCCACGTTGTACAGGCTTCCTCTTCCTTGCTTAATCCCCATGAAATAGAATACAAACTGCTAATTTTTTTTGTGCTACATCTAGACACCAAAACAAGATCTGATGCACATTTAACGTGTGCATTGTAAAAAAAAAGCCCCTATTCACTCAAGGGTATTATTGTTCAGATCTGAGGGAGAGGAATTTACCTCTATTTTTGTTCTGTTGCAATCTTGATGAAATCTGCAAAATGTATTTGCCTTAAAAGGAAGACTGTACTGTTTTCAGTATGGATTTTTTTTCCCAATGAAAATTGTTTAAAATTATCTGTTCCTACCCAAATGATATCATTTTGTTTTTCTGAAATATTATGAATATTATATATAAATATAACTTTAATAATAAGTCTAGTCTGGAACCTTTGCATTTACAATTAGACTGGAACTTGCCAAATATTTTGCTTCAATAGTTGGGATGCTCCATGAAATGTTTCTGTAAGTACATTTCAGGATTCAGATGTTCTTGTTTCATACCCCTTTGTTTTATTAATCACATGAAGTACAATTTCAATCAAAAGGAAATTACTAAAGGAAGAGGAGAAAGTAATTCTATTCCTTTATAATATGATTCTTTCAGTTGAGAAGAATAATCTTATCCAAGATAATTAGGAAAGGATACTCAAATTCCTACTTTGTGTAAATAGAGCTGTTGCCTGCATTATATCACAGAGACTCTCAACACATCTGGAAAAAAAAGCAGTTCCAATAACATTAAAGCATCCTATTTTCATTGGCACACAGATGCTATAGTATATGCCAGTCAGTAATGGGTTTGGAAACAAGCTGCTCTAAAATTCTTCTAAACTATTCTTCTGGGAAATTATTCAATTAAATACAACTAAAATAATGCTTGGCTGCTTTGTTTGAATAAAACAAACTAAGCAGCTGGAAAAGAAAATCCCTCTGTGTGCTCAAGAGCAAGGCTCCAGTTATATCTGTGGATTATGAGATCCTCTTTCTCCCCTTTAACAACAGCTAATTCTAATGAAAAGAGGCCAGCTCTAGTTAGAGAAAAATGTGGGTTTTGACCGAAGGACAAAATCAGGCTGAAAGCCCATACAAGAACAAAATAATGCAGTTGTGCATAGTTTCTTGGATGTGTGATAATCTACTGGTAGGTCAGGGCCAGTGGAAGAAAATATGGCGCCTGTAGGCACATTGACTGATGATTCCACTTTCCACTAATGTAAACTTTTACATTTTTACATTGATAATTTAAAACTAACTTAAAATTACTGAAGCTTGGCAACTAAAGCTTGGTCCACCACCACTATGCCTGAACAGAGTTGCCAGTTATAGTTGATTGAAAATTGTTAAGTAGAGTGGCATTGGCATTCCTAAAGTTTGGCACTTTAGGCCCTTACCTACCCAGCTTTACCTAAAAGCAGCCCTGCTGGTGAATAGAGACCACATGGGTGTTGTGACTCAGCAGATGTCTTCTGTGAGTCTTTTTGGGATACAAGATTCATTATGCAGCTGGGGCTTGTTAGGGGCAGGTTTGGAGATAAAAGGAGGATGCTGCCACGCCCCAGTCACAGGAGTCAACCGTTCCTTCGTGCGTCAACATTGCTTGATACACTTGGATAACGTGCTTTGGTGTTTCCTGTACCCCTGATTCAAGGCTACACTTGGAGAAGTGCCATTGCTTGTAAGAGTTGTTTGTTTTTCATTCCGTTATCTAGTCAGAGACTGTATTTATGTATTTTGGGGGCTCGAAGCAGTTTGAACTGAGAATGATAAAGAAAGTTCCTTTTAAGTTTATTGTCTTGCCGTTGTTATAAGAGCCGTGCAGGGAGACAGAACATGTCTATGTGAAGCTACTGCAGCATATGTGCTGGAAGTGAAGGTAGCAAACACCCTGTAGCATACCAACATTACGTAGAGTTTCAGTTATGCAACATAATTTTGAAAGTGATCAGAACCTGTAAAGCTATCTTAGAGTTTGTCTTATTAGATCTCCTCTGCCTATCTGGACTAGGGCAACAAGAAAAGGCTTGCAGAAGGTTACAAACCTAGGTTACAAAAGGTGTTGTGGACCTAGAAGCAGCACTTGGTAGCAGTCTCCACTATTGAAACACACTACCAAAATGTGTATTTGGTATACACTAGTATAACAATACTGATAATTCGGTCATTTTGCAGAGCACTTAAACTTATTCAGTGGACTCTGGTCATGTACATTAATTTAACCATTGGGGCAGTTTACAAAAAAAAACGCACCGTAAGATGAATAAACATACTCTTCTAGTAAGTGTTTTTTAAATATGTGTATACCACTATCGATATAAATACCTTTCTTTGAAGCCCCAGTTTCACTTTTAAAAACCCTTCAGCTTTTGAGGGCAGATAAGGAAGAGAGATCTCTGGTGCTGTTCAAATGCCAGAACAATGCCTTCTTAAGATAACTAAAACATTAAAATAATCTCAAACTACTTAGACTTGCTCTTGGCAGAGGAGAACATCAAAATGTACCCAAATATCTCGGTTCACCAATGGGCATATTAATTGTCAGCTGTCTCTGTGGTGAGGTGTTAGAAGTCACAGGTACGAGAGCCACTATAGGAGCAGCTCACAGCAGGCATTTGACCGAAACCAGCTTGCTTCACATTTCTTTTCTCAAAGCTTTATGCTTTGTAAATGCGCTTGTCTAAAGGCAAGAAGAGCAGTAGGGCCTATTCTTCATTACGCTTGCCAAATTTTAATATCTTTTAAACAAGTCCAAAATAGCAAGCACAAACATGGCCTGTGAGAAGAGTTGCACGACCTGAAGCCTCTTTTCTCTTCACTGCTCTCAGGACTCTCCCTGTTTGTTTTGAAAGAAGAGGCACACCTGGGTATTCTAATTCAAAATAAGGTGTGGCAAAAAAAATGCAAGCTGAATAAATCCTCTTGCCTCTCCTGGTGAGAGAGAGAGGAGCACTTCACTTGCTACAGAATGAGAATGTTGTTTTTCATATGTTGGACCGCTTTCTCTTCTCTTCGCACACTTGGCCCAACTGCCCTGAATTTCTCTTCACCCACTGTGCCAAATTCTTTCCTACTGAATTCATTTATTAGGAAAAGCGATGGCAAGAAAGTATGTTTCTTTTCTTGATGTACATTTTGAAGTGTCCCAATGTCTTGACTGGTGTTTCCCATTAGCTGCAGAGTTTGGACTCATAAAGATTAGGACCTTCCAAATTTGCTCAGTTTGGAAAACTCAGAGCTTCTCAACCATGAATGAATCAAAATAGAATCTGCACTCCTGTCTCTTCCTTTAACTTAGAGTTGCCCATAAATAACATGCTTGTCACTTCAAAGTGCTTTGTGTTGAATGCATTGAGTTCTGTAACAATCTGCAAAAGAACTTCTACCTTGAAGCAGGAGAGAATTTTTGGAAAATAAAGTACTTAAGGAGGTGAAGTATGTGGACAAAAATGTGGCTGTTATTAGATTTATGTGGCACTTATCAGAAATTTAGAGCATTTCACATGAAACTCATTATTCTTAAAATACTCTGAAATGTAGGTATTATTATCCTCCTCCATTCTCCTCCATTACAGAAAGTACATGTGATTATTAACAATACTAAGGTTGAAATAAGTATGTTGGTTGAAGCACTCCCCCAAAGTCATGAAAATGTATTCAGATGTAAAATAATGACCTGCTTGTACAAGTGCCAATTCATGTCAGAGATGGTAAGATCACATATTCTAAGAGCTGAATTTAGAATTGGAGACCTGGGGATTTTTAAATTATCATATTGTTGCCATACTTGCTAGTAATTATATATGCATCTTCATTTTACAGTGAGGAAAAAATATACCTGTGTGAAGGGAATAGCAAAGATTCTCCCTTGAACACTCTTGAGGCCATATCTGCCCTGACTTCAGATAGATGAGGGAAATAATGGGAATTAAGATGAGTTGGTGTGATATGTTAAAATAGTCAGAAGCTTCTTTAATTTAAAGAATACCCTCTTAATACCCTTAAGAGTATTTTTATTTCAACAAAATTACAACATTAACTTAAACCCTAAACCTTTTTTCCCCTCTGTTGTATTAATTTTAATTGTAAGTTCTTATGAAATGTTATCAACTACTTTACAGGATCCTAAAAAAAAAGTAGTCTGCTTTATTTGTAACAGCCAAATCCAGTGTGATATGAGAGGTGGGCACTGAAGAACCTTCTTTCTTTCATAATGTAAAGTTGTCATGCAGGAGAAAGGCCAAAATGAACAACAACAAAACACCACACCCCAAAACAAAACTTTTTAAATATTTTTTTCTTACCAAGAAAACTTGGGTTCAGAGTGAAGCCAATGCCAAAATATTCCAATGCCAAAATATGTTTGGCTCAATAATTCATTATACTACTTATGCATGTGGTTCTTTTAATGACTTCAGCATAGATGATACTATATCTTAAATGACCCTCTACTTTACTGACTTTAGAAGACTGCAGTGCGAAATCAGAGTTACAGAAATCTTTCTCTTGATATAATTCTGTTTGTTTATAAGTAATAATAGAAAGCTTAGATAAATATTCAATCATGTCCATCTTCCTAGAAATCATTGATGATCTTGCCAATTTGGTAGAAAATACTGATGACAACCTACGCAGACAAACCAAAAATGTCTTGAGGGTGGAGAAAAAGTCAACCTCCTGTGGTAAGATTTTAAATTTCATTCCTTTTGCTTTCTACTGGTTGCTAGTTTATGTGTTCTGAAACCTGGTTTAAAGCCATTTAGGTTTTTTTTTTTCTGATACTAGCTCTACTAGAAACATTGTACTTTCCTTCACAAACAATCTAACAATTATATCCAGGACTTTTGAAAAGTCTCTACCCTTTTTAAAAGAGGGAAAGAAGTGTAATATACCAGTCATAATTATCTCAATTTTGATGAAAGAAAATGAGTTATTTATTCCCTGGAGGGCATTTTCTACTTTGAGATAATTCCACTTCCTGGAACTAGTAGAGGGGGTCAATCTTGAATGGGTCTTGCCAGGAGAGGTGCCATTGGCCCTGCATGGAATGCATACAGTTGTATTCATCTGGAAGTTCAAAAACCCAGTTGTTCAGTTTCTTAAAAAAAACACCATTTTATTCTTCTATACTTTCTTCTATACTTTCCTCCCCTTTCTCTTGTCTTTTTTCTTTTTAGAAGGTGAGGCCTCAGTACTTTTGAATACTACTGTGCCACTATAGTACCTGAAAACACAATCTGGAAACCATGGCAAGATGTTATCAATCTTTCCTCTTGGTGGAAGAGGAACAGAGTAGCCGATTAGCTATGCTGCACAAGAAACACTGTGGGCTATCGTTGAATCCAAGTTTCAACTTTTGTAGAAAATCCAGCCAGGCCAGAACGAAATACCACATTCTAATACAATCCCCTCTCCTTTTATATAGGGCAGTTAGGGGACGATAGAATAATGTGTCATGACAGTGGAAGAGAGGATAAACAGTGGCAAGGAGGAATTCCAGACCAGCAAACAAAGAAGGTATTAATCCCAAACAGTTGCTGAACAGAGCTGAGGATATTCAAAGACAACCCTCAATCTTGAAGAAACCCAGTTTAGGAAATGGATTATTAAAGTTTAGAAGATTTCTGAGGAAATCTGATGAAGAAACAAAAAAAAGCAGTGTTACAAGTGAACAGATTTTTCCCAACACCAAGAAAAAAAGTGACGGTTTACAGCTTCTCCACTGAACCTGTATATTTAAGACCTCTTCTTGATATTTCCAGGCCTCTGTGGGGCTTGATATGCTCTACCTCACACTCCTTCTTTTAGAAAAAAAGGCCAAGAGAGTTAAAGGCCATAAAACCTCTAAAAGAAAATTATAAAATAGGAGACAGAATTATTTCTTTATGAGATTTCTCCCTGCGTCACTCTTTAAATTTAGGCAGTTTAGTGATAGTAATAGAATAGTGATAAATAATACAAAATTATTTAAATGTAAAAAAGTGCTTTAGAACATTATACTAATGTTGGCTCTGGTGAAACCAGAATCAATCCAAAAAAGTGTTCTAGAAGAACCAGGTTTTTACCAGCTTCCAGAAGGCCATGAGAATGGGAACCATTATCACCTTAGTGGTTGTGTGTGCTCTGTAGGAGACGAGCTCCCTCCCTTCACCTGAGTCTCATCCTAGGTCATTACCAATGAGCAAATAATCAATACAGTTTCCATCCTAGACCCCTATCTGAAACCAGAATGCAGTAGGTACAAACAATATGCTTTCTCATCCATCAGTATATGAAGGTTAGATTTATTACCAACAGACCTGCTTTCAAAACATCAGCTAGAGACCATGATGATCAGCAATCTGAATAATTGGCTTATGAGTTGAGGCTGAGAAGCCTAAAGCAGACTTCAGCAGCAAATTCCAGAGTTCATTGGAGTTGGATGGCTAATAAATTTCAACAAATAAATAAATAACATTTCCAATATTTTTTTCTTCTGGAAAGTTGGACTTCCTTCCCTCAATATATGAGCTATCTCATTATCATTATCTTCTCCATTTCCATCTTTCTCAATTAGCCTATTGTCCTTTCTCAGTTAACAAAGGTCCAATCAAGTGACTCCCTCTTGAGATCCAACTACAGTATAATGCAGCAGAGTAAGCACACTACTAGCTATATTCACAATCCCTTCATACACCCTGATCCACCTTATGATAATAGAGCCACTACCCTCACCCCCTTCCCACTCACTCCAGCTCCCTGGCTCTACTCCCTGGATCAGAAGAGGCATGGTGGAAAACACGTTGCTTATTTTTTTGCTCATCCCAGACACCTTCCTTTTCACTTTTCTGACTCTTGTGGGAAATGACAATCCTCTTTTCTTGTGATTACTTTGTTTCCATTCCCTCATCCTCAGTTACACATGTTCATATAAATCCAAAGGAAGAGGAATAGGCCTAGTACTCTCTTTTCATCTCCTGCCACTAGTTTAATATGTAGCATAGTAGTCTGTTTATTCTGGAATAAATATGGGGAAACCGTCATTACAGTAGGCACAGAAATGCATGGGAATTATGAGGGGAGGGGGGGGGTTGGATGAATGCAAGGACATATAAATTGATATGATTTTTACCAGATTTTCATATAATACAGCATTAAAGACAAAGTATGAAAATGTGAGTGTACATGAAAATGATCTTATTATACTTGAGGGGGAAAAGATTAGAAGAATATAATTTCTGGAGTAATTTTAGCACAAATAGCATAATCATGGTGTAAGTACTAATTTAATATTAAGCACCATGAAATTTTGTGTAATTGAACTTGCAATCTGGAGGTAGTGAATTCTGTCAGTGTTTACTCATGAAATTACTGAAGGAGAATGAGCTGATGATGTTTTCCTCCTTCAATAAAGATATTTTTTTACATGCTCTTGTAAAGACTTCAGGAAAGATTTAAGGACAATGTAGTTTTCTCCTCCTTCCACAAGATGGTGATACAGTTCCTAATCTTAAGAAATTAAATAACAGCTTCCCTTTTACATTGATTCCAACTGTTTTAGAGAAAGTAGAATCATCACTTCTATTTTTTCTCCTTAAAGTTTGCTATATCAGTCTATCTCAGAAATGTTGATTACTAAAGTAGTCAGGTATTTTCCAGTTTTTATGTTTAAATATAGAGCAGTCTCATCTAAATCAACAAAGAGAATTATAAAATTTAAAACCTGTCAAATACAGCTGTAAATTAGATAAGGAGATATAAAAACAATCTTGTCTTTAGATATTTCTCTTTTCTAATTTACTGGTAATTTCTATTTTCTGTCCCTATCTTTAAGTTTTTTGAATAGATTATTTCAGGTCTGCAGATGCTTTCATAAAATGTAAACTTTGTATGTTCCAATGAGGAAATCTCTATTCATTTTATTTCTAATATAACCAAGAGTTTAGTTAACATGGACATGAAGTCAACTTTTCCTACAGTCCTGCAAGTGTATCTGATTTCATTATCTTTTATATATAATATTATATATAATATTTATGCTGATAAATAAATAAAGGGAGACTAGTATAGATCTATTTCAAGCTATTTAGCTCTCATCAGCTAGCCATACCCAAGTTTGGGAATCGAACTTGTGCTCCATTGCCTCCCAGGCAGGGAGTTAACCATTTGAGCTACAGAGAACGACTCCTTATCAGCCAGCCAGGGTGGGAGGTATATACTTAAAGTCACAACCCCTGGTATGCCCAAGTATGGGAGGAAGGTCACACTTCCACTCTCTGTCATTAGGCTCGTCACAAGAGACCATCCAGACAGAAACCCAATATTTTTTACTGTTGCCTTTTTGTTACATTTGTTATATTTATGCTGATAAATAAATAAAGGGAGACTAGTATAGATCTATTTCAAGCTATTTAGCTCTCATCAGCTAGCCATACCCAAGTTTGGGAATCGAACCTGTGCTCCATTGCCTCCCAGGCAGGGAGTTAACCATTTGAGCTACAGAGAACGACTCCTTATCAGCCAGCCAGGGTGGGAGGTATATACTTAAAGTCACAACCCCTGGTATGCCCAAGTATGGGAGGAAGTGTGACTTTAAGTGTGTATGTGTGTATATATATTATATATATATATATATATATATATATATTATATATTTAGAGTCACAACCCCTGGTAAGCCCCAATTATGGGAGGAAGCTAATTGCTTCCATCATCTGTCAATCGGCTCGTCACAAGAGTCCATCACGACAGAAATCCAATATTTTTTACTGTTGCCTTTGTTATATTTGTGTTTTATTTGTGCTGATTTATTTATTTATCAGCACAAATGAAACACACACACACACACACACACACACACACACACACACACACATATATATATATAATATAATATATATATATATATATATATATATGGGTACACATTATATATCTATAGAAATTGTGGATCAAATTGAGAAGAGATGCATAGAGGAACAATTTATTGTTTCCTGTTTAAAAAAAAAGATATATTTTAATTACTGAAATACCAGTGCTGCGATGTGCTGAAGCCAAATTAGAACCAATATATTTACAATTGTGCATGTTTTGCTGCCATGAGAACCTCTCTTGAAATCCAAAAACTCTATTTTTCCCCCATTGAACCTTGATTGCTATGGGAAGAATCTGAATTCGGATTTTACCTTCAAATAATTAAGTCAGTTGTTCGGCAGAGCTACTCAGACCATAGTTGCTTCTGCAGATCTGCAAAGTGTTACATCTACTGCAGGGATGTCAAACTGGCAGCCTGTGTCACGCACAGGCCACGCCCACCCCAGCTCCACGAAGGGGCAAAACATCATGAAATGTCACCTGATGGCAATGTGATGCTGCGAGTTTGACACTTGTGATCTACTGTATTTGTGAAAGTTAATTCTCACATGGTCAGAAGGAAACTGTCTGATGCCAGATCTGTCCATTAACCAAATAAGAGATAAATATAAACTGATCCTCCTGGTCAAAAGAATTGGGCGTCTAGTACCATGAAGGTTATCAGGTTTGCTACTTGTCCTTTTTCAAGGCATGGCAAGAAAAATGTGGTAAAGGAAGCAGTTTCCCAATCAACATGCTTTTTTCCCCAAGCTCAGGGATAGGAGGAAACCTCCTCATAGGAGGTATGGGGAAAGAGTCACACATCTATTATACAATGTCATGTGTAGCATTTCCTGCATCAGAGAGAATTTACCCAAAGATTTACCCACAGTCTTATCTATGATGTGGGCCTCTTCCTGTGATGTATTTCTTCCTATCTTTGAGATAGGAAAATAACATGATGGTTGGGGAAACTGTTTCTTCTACAACATTCCCCTTGCCATGCCTCAAAAAAAAAAAAAACAGGACCACAAACTTACTGCCCTCAGACAGGATTGGGGTTTTCCTGCTCTGCTGATGAGGGAACTGATAGGTAAAAGGAGCTGGGAAGGAGATTCCCATGGTCATTCCCCCACTTCCCCAAGCAGGTATTCCTTGCAGGTTTTTTCAGCAATGGTGTTTTTCAGCTGCACGGTTTCTAGGTAAAATTGTTCCAAGTTCTTCAGAAAGTACGGAGCAATGGCAGACTGTTGCAGTGGCAGACAGGCAAATTGGCCATTTTCTAAGCCACCATGTCAGCCCATTAGGTATACCAGACCAAGAAATCAACTTCACAGGAAAGTTAAAACTACTTTTATTGAGGTTTCCCATAAGAATTTTGCAAGTCTGATTGCACTGTACCTTTTTGCCCTTCTTATAATTCTGTGAATTAGAGAACTAGCTGTCTATGTGACCAGTTTTTTGTTACTATAGTAATGGATCTTTCATGTTTCTATCAAGGTCATCTTCCTTGCTCTCGATACATGGCTGCTATAAGCAAGCAGGCTAGGAGTTGTAGCTTGGAAAATCAGGGAGGGATTGTCATGGGGGAGATGGCAGAAATTACCTTATGAATAGTAACTTCATATAATACATAGTAGGACAAAAACATCAACAGCCAACTTTGAGAGGTTCTCTTCTGTCAGTCAGCTACAGCATAAATGGCCACAGAGGTACAGAAACCCGTGACTAGAGGGACAAGGGGACAGTCTAGACGTAGTTATGCAGATCACTAATCTCCTTAGGCCCCTGCTTTATAAAACACACCAAAAATATTGTGGCACCCAGTAAAAAATAACACAAATATATCCTGTTGGATATCTTTTCTCTGGTGTTAGCCTCTTTCAGTGGTAGATGGAGACTTTGTTGTGAAAAAATGTCCTCCACAACAGAGAACAGTCCAGTTGCAGCTTGGGCCAGGATATGTAGATGAACTGTTAGTAGAGGCCCTATAAGTAAGTTACTATTTTCTTCTGATGACATGACAGCTGCACGAAATAACAATTCTTGTCATAACTGCCACGTTGTGTGTTTTTTTCAGCAATATTTCAATACTTTTTATTGTTCAGATAGCTTTAGCCCTTGTGCTGGGATTCTTGATTAACAGAAATCTAAGCAGCAATCAATCTTCCTTGGATCATAATGTTGATTTCCAGGTATCAAAAGTTTTATTATTATTTGTAATAATAAGTCCCAGCATAGACACGGGCTTCCGTCTTCATCCTTTGCTTCCCCCCCCGATGAAAAAATATCAAAGTAATGTAGCTTGGCCCAGTTACCCAGACAGCCTGGTGCATAGCTCTCCTTAGACCTGTATCTAGGGAAGGCTTTAATCGCAGAACAATCATACTGTTGGCAGGCAAACATCTCTGGCGAGAGCATTCAGAAAGAAAGTATCTGGACAGTAAGTTGTCCAGTTGTCCTCTAAATTAAAAAAAAGAGGCCTAAGCCAAGTTCATATTTTCTCTCATTTTACTTCAGGGAGCAAAAATCTGACATTTAGAATGATATCCCCAGAACTGGGCTTTTTTGAAAGGTCATTTAAATCTGCAGATTAAAAGTCTACATACCTTAACCTTGTCCTTCCTTTATTTCTTATTGAATAGTGCTAGATTTGGCATATCTAGTGAGAAATGGATAGAGCTAGGCCAGTGGGAATGGGACAGTAACACCTAGTTAATTACATTTGCATATGCAGCTGTTCAAACAGAATTTGGCCAGTGCCTGCTCCATCTCTTGCTAGGGATTTGGTACAGCTGTCACTGGTCTCTGCAGTTCATTGGAGGGCTGCAGTGAGTCCCCGGAATGCCCCTTCTGCCATCTATCATTTCAAAGGCCAAGTAATTAGTTCTGTTGGAATAAAAAGAGGAACAAACCTTCTAGTTCATTTTCCAAGGATACGTGTCGAGTTAAATCACTACTTGATATTTTTGAAACTGCTGGAATGCAATAATTAGATAGTTGATGCTTACCCATTTATTTTTCTACCAGTCTTTAAACTGATGGGTTTTATTGTGATTTTAGGTGATTGTTCAAGTTTAAAAATAGTAGTAAGTAAGTAAGTAAGTAAGTAAGTAAGTAAGTAAGTAAGTAAGTAAGTAATAATTAAGCCAAACCATTACAACAGGTCTTGTTGCCACTGTAACTCAGCAGCTTCTATTTGCAGCAATTGTATTCAAATGACTAAAAATAAATAGCTTTTGTTTTAGGCTGCCTTGTTATGCAATGGTTCTTCTAAAATATCTTACATAAATGCATGAAGCATGATCACTGTGCCAATTAAAGGTTGAAAATATTCACATTCTTCTTTCACATTTTAAAAAATAGTCATCTTTTTTAAAAAAAATTCTGCTTTGCATATCTATTTATGTATTAATTAATGCATTCATTCAGTTTCCACCCAACTCAGCCAAATGAGTCCGGGTGGCTTACAATTCTAAAATTATGAAACAAAAGTTGTGAATGCTCCAACACTGGAAGTTTTTTAGAAGAGTTTGGACAATCATTTGTCTAAAATGGTATAGAGCTCTCTGCCTGAGCAGGGGATTGGACTAGAACAGGGGTTCCCAACCTGTGGGCTGTCGCCCACTACTGGGCCATGGCCTATTCACAACTATGCTTTGTGAGTATCTGGCTGGTGTGGTGCTTGGATTCCCCACTTGTGCGCGTCGCAGGCACTAGAAGCCTTATTCACGTGAGTGTCATGAGTGCTCAAGACCCCACTTGTGTGAGTGTCATGGGTGCTGGCATGCACACATGCACCTGACTTAAGAGAATAACTTTATTGTTACTTTGAATATACACTAATTGGCATACATTAAAATAAAATTGCATTGCATACAGCTCTCAAAGGGTCACCACCTCCAATATATACTATATAAACATGATTAAATTAATTAATTAATTATTCATATACCTACATATATTACATGACACAAAGAAACAACACAGTCTAGTTCGGATTTATGCATGTATATGGCAAGAAAAATGACTTTTGTTAGTTTACCAGACGGATGGCATAGGCAAAAACATTAAAACAGTAAGAACACCCACAAAAGAAATCTATGTTGACGGCAGCCGTGATGCTTACCAAGAATAGTTTTGTTAGCAAGCATGTTGAGCAAAAGGTAAGTAGTTTCCCTGGATGTTATTTTGATTTTGATTGAAAATGATTTTGATCATTTTCCCAAATGCGTACGATGCTGATGGTTTGCTCTGCATCGCGCTAACTTCCTAGTTTAACTTATTTTTTAATTAAAAGAGTTCAATTCTGCTGGATCAAGTGGTCTGATGGGCACATTGGTACTCATGGGTGCCTCATTGCCTCCCTTTGTCTTACTGTAATTCTTGGTACCTATTCTTATCGCTTGATGAGCAGCCAATATAGCAGGTGCCTGTCACTTACTTCTTTGGCAATGTGTTTGTTTTATTCTTTTCACTTTCATTTTGAGATGTGAGATTTGCTTCTTCTTTCTTGCTCTTTGGTGATTCTCGACCTAAAGCTGGAGCGGACTGCTTTATGATGGGTTTATTTACCTAATCAATGGGCTCTGGTGTTGTCTAGGAAATGCTGGCAATTTTGAAAGAGAAACTCCTAGTAACTGACAACAAAAGTCCAGCAGTTAGGTCTGATGAAACAACGAAATGACGGTCAGCTACTATGCCCTCCGTCGCTTTCCCGGTGGCCATGACAGCAGGGGAGGTTTATTTGAAGATCCCAGACTCGGAGTCACTGTTCGTATTGTCACCCGCCTGAGCATTCGAGGCCGTGCCAACAGTTTAGGATATTAATGTATTCCACAAGATCAGGGAGAAAGAAATTCCTCTGCATGTCTTTGTTTTGTTTACCCTAATTCCCCCCCTCCCCTTTTCCCCCTATGCACTTTGTTTGCAGTGCCTTTGTCTGGTGATGTTGCTGGGCATTTCTGATGAGAAAAGAAAGAATTACGAAGAAGGGAGGGGGAGTTAGTACTTTTGAAACAAAAGGTGAATGATTTTTTTTTTTTACCAGTTGGTCAGGTGAGTTAATAAATTAATATTCTGGTTAGGATTTGGAATGCAAATATATGGAGATCCTCCTCATGTCTCCCCACCCCACCTCCTTTCCTCAAGAAGCAAATCTCTTCAAGCAGATTTGCTTTCTGGGCCCAGAAATTATGCTACAAAACCCCAAGCACCGCTGCTCCACAGGATGCCATGCCTCAGTGCGTCTTTAGTATTCATCCTTGCTTCATTACAAGGGCCACCTCTCAGCCCACCCCCAGCAGCTGTTAAAAGGGGCAAAATTACAGCAATTCATACTGCTGGTGACTTACTGCCAGGGGAATAATTGGTTTCTGTTTGCAAGGGACATTATCACAGCTCTGCCTCCAAAACAAGAAATTGTTTACAAGTTTGGGGGAAGGGGGATGTTCAGTGGAATGTATTTACCAGGATTTTCACAGGATTTGAGGGGAAGGTGGTTTCCTAGAAAGAAAAGCTGTTAATCAAGAGACAATGATCTAATAAAGACATGGATAGGGAAATAAATATAGGTAGATTTGTTAAAGGTTCCAATGTCCTATACTACACTAGGAGGAATTGTACATAGTACTTAGATATTTTTTAAATATATTCTTTCATCCCTGATGGAAATGTTAATGAGACAAATGTGCTAAGAGCTCTTCAGACCCTGCCTGGAGAGGGAGGAATGAAATGCAGACCCTCTGGAGGGCTTCTAGCACACAAGAAGTCCCTTGTTTCCTGTTTTAAAAACCAGAGCCATGTCTAAAATCAGGGACAACTGAGAACAGGCTGAAGGGACACTGTTGAAAACTAGGCTTTCTGTGTTTTAAAAAGATGAGGAAATGTGAATGCCACAGCCCGCTTGATAGGCAGCATAAGAGGGTGGGTATTTGAAGTCCAGCAGGAAGGTGCTGTGAAGATGGGAGTGAGATACAGTTAGGCCGCCTTTCACTTAGACTTAATTAAGGACCTCACATGCTTTGTCTCTTGGGGTCTCCATTCCTCAATGGAGGCCTCAGCTCAGCCCCAAAATTGTATCTATAGACCTGCTGCCTTTGTTGCTGAGTTGCCACACCAAAAACAGTAGCAAGTACAGGCCCCATGTTGCTGGAGGTCATCCTCTGTTCAGAGAAGTGAGCCTGCATCCCCAAGGAAAAAATGGGAATAGTTGGAAAGGAGCCCATTTTACAACTGGGGAATAACAGCCTTTCTGTTTCTGTGTGTGTGTATCAACAAAAGCCAGTGGGAGGTAGAAGAGGTTTTGTAACACTTTCCACAACTTGATTATGTAGACTTAATGAGGAGTCAGAGGTTATACCACAAAGGGCAACACTTTTCCTCAAGGAACCAACACACTGGTGTTAAAGTCTATGAATGAGAAATAACTTGAATCTTTCACCCAGCTATTGATTATTCCAGGTCCTTTTTATGTGTTGGAATTTATAAGTTTATGTAGCATTCTATGTACATAGTTATAATGATACTAGTTTCAGATAAGAGAGGAAGAAAATATTTATTTTGATATATTGGAATAATCTTTCTCAGCTGGCAGATTTACCCTGGAGTTAATTAAGAGCTAAAATTTATATAGCCTGGTAGGTGTTGGTCTTTAGTTAGATTGCAAAGCAAATTACACGAGAAGGGTTAGACATTAATCTGCCTAAGAGTTCATATACAAAGAGATAGTCATATTTGGCTTTAGAACATGAGATTTCTTGGTAAATGGGATTATGTTCAGATTCGGGGAGAGAAGACAAGCATATAAATGATGGTGAGGATATATCACGATACACATTTTGATCTGGCTCAAACATGATGGCATTGAAGCCATTACTAAAGAGGGTGTGAAAAGCCTGGGCCCAAACTTTTCACTTTGTGTTCACAAACTGACTGCAGCCCAATTTTTATAATTCTGGATGCGATTTAGTTTTCTAAATACATCTCATTCTGATTTTTAACTAGGAATCCCAAATCTAGTTCGATTGACTCGGTTTAAGTTTAGGAATTATTGTTCCTTGATAGCATTCAACATTTATTAAGAAGCATATAAACAAATGATAACAATTTGTACAGGCATATACTCTGTGAGAAATGAATTTGGAGAAGGGAGCAGAATGAGGCAGTAGTATTAGGTTTATTGTTGATAGGCTATAGAATATGGGGAAACACATGGGTTTATTGTGTTTAACCCTGTGGCAAGTTATAAGTAATTATTTGGCTGTAGGATGTGCACCTGTGTCTTCCAAGTATTATGGAAGCTGTGACCCACTTTTGAACTATCATCTGGAAGCTGTTATGGAATGAATGGGGGTGAAGGAAGTAATTAGAAACCAGATGTCTTATCCCATCCAGAGTATGTAAGCCTACTACTGAGAAATCAGAAATGTAGCCTAAGAATGTTAGAATGTTAGCAACATAAGCCAACTGTGTTTTCTTCAGTTATACTTAATGTTTAAAAGTAGTGACCATAACCATCATTCATATATTGGTAATTTAAATATTTATTTAGGGTAATGTGGCCTTTACAATACATCAGGAGGCTTTACATTATATATAATGCCACAATAAAATAGTTCCTTGTATGGTTATGTCTCTAAGATAATATACCTTCCAGAACATTTAAGTTCATTTGCAGTATAGAGAGTTTAGTTTTTAAGGAAGTTTTATTTTCTTTCTTTCTTTCTTTCTTCTTCTTTCTTTTCTTTCTTTCTTTCTTTCTTTCTTTCTTTCTTCTCACTAGAGGCATTTCCATTAAGAATTTTCTATTATAAGAATAATTTTGAAATTCTAAACGTATTTTTGTGGTAGAATTGCAGTTACTCTTAGTTTTCTTTGATGTGCATGAGTATACAACAAATGTAATATTAATGTATATTCAGGGATCATCCCTTCTACTGCTACACTGTATTATGCTGCCACATTATGCCTGGGAGAAATGAGCAAGGAACTCTGGTTGTGTCAGACCTGTCCTAGTCTGATCCCTTAGGGAAGTAAAACTCTTGACTCCACTTGAAGTGAAAAGGCACTTTTACTAAGAGATGTTTATTGCAGAAAAATCAAGCAGAATCTAAAATTCCCATGCACTAATACAGAACTAAAATCCCTGCTTTCCCCTAGCCCTTCCTCTCCTGGTCTGTTTGTACATAGCCAATGCATCGCCGCCAAGATGTTATGGGAAACTCTGAGGTGTTTGGGCTAGTGAAATTCCACACTCAGGGAAATGGCCTTGAAGATGGGAATCAGATTCCAGCCACCTCTGTTCTTCCTCAACTGTCAATCCCTCCCTCTTAATTTCCTGCCATAAAATAATACGGCAAATTTCCCATTTGTTCCTCCCTCCCTTTCCCTTTTATGGCAGAACTATTATAGAAGTAATTGCCATTTTCAGGATTCACAGAAATGCATTACATAGGGACTTTACTTAAAGGCTGATTTCTTAGGTTTTCCTAAGAGATACATTGGTGAGATGAATCCAAAGATTGAAATTTCTATAATTTTTTGGTAAGCCAAATTTGAATAAATTTGTGGAGATTGGCTATAAATATAGAACATAGCTTGATTATACTATATTTTCTCTTCCTTCTTATAATTCAGTGAATTGTGGAAGCATCCATATTAATTGCTCATCTTTTTCCAATGTAACTTTTCTTTTTTTATCTTCACCTTCAGAAGGCAAATGAAGAGGTCCTATTTATTTATAGATTTTTAGGAGTAATCATAATTTGTCTTGCTTTACACAATCAGAAGCTTTTCTGTAATTAGAAAAAATATGCATCTCTTTTGGAATTCCTTTGCCTATTACCATGATGGTGAACCTAGGTGGCACACGGAGCCATTTGTTAGGGCATGCGAGGCATTGCCCTGTCAGCTCCAGCACGCATGCGTGTGCTGGTCAGCTGACTTTGGCCTTATTTTTTGGTCATTTTCCCCCCTCTGGAGATTTCCCTGAAGCCCCTGGAGGTCAAAAAAACCACCCAATGGGCAAACTGGAAGTTCGGGAACAGACTTCTGGTTTGTGTGTAGAGCCGGTTTTTGCCCTCTGGATGTTCAAGGAAGCCTCCTGAAGCCTTCGGAGGGCCTCCGGGTGGAGGCTGTTTTCACCCTCCCCAGACTCTTAGAAAGCCTCTGGAGTCTGGGGAGGGCAAAAAATGGGTCCATCGCGGGCCAAAAGCGGGGAGGGGGGTGTCGTGCACATAGCATTATGAGTGTGGGCATCCCCATGCATGACCCCCTTATGGTCCTCCCATTTTCGACATGCGATCCGGAAAAAGTTAGCCATCACTGGTCTGTTAGGTGTGAGCAATATGGATATGGGTGTTTCTGCCTCATCAAATTGATACACCTGGCATTTCTCATTCCATATATCATTGAAGTCTAGATTACATAATCTTGAACATAATCTTACTATTGTTATTATTAACATTATCTTCCTAGCATATGAGATATGTGGAATTATTACTTCCAATTACTTAGAATCTATGCTTCTATTAAGGTAATCTTTAACTTAACATTTGTTTTAGTCATAGCCATAGCTGACACTTACTGAATTTATGATCACCTACAATTTGAAGATAGTTTTCACAAGTACTCTTACTGCAAAGATAGTCATTCCAATAGCTACATTTGGTTTCTTTATCCTAAGTGAAGAATGGCATCTTTCCAATCAAATTTTATTGCATAATTTTCAACCCATTTTTCTTTCTCTTTGGCTTAATTTTCCTTTTTATGTGTCTATACACTTCTAAAGAATACTCATTAAATACCTGGAAGTCCCATGCAGTTAAAGATGTAAGGAGAAAGCTGTATCTATGTATGTACATAGACTGATTGAATAAATGGGGTGCATCCTTTTTCCTCAGTGAGCTATTACAAACTGGTAACTGGTACAAAGGAAGCACATTTGAAAATTTAACAACAGCAGCATGAATGAGTTTTCATGGCAAAAGGTATTTGGAAGTCAAATGGTAGTAAGGAAAGCATTGGAAAATGAATGAGTCCAGTTTGGGGAAAATTATCTCTTTAAGCCCGTGTTGGAGCAGAGGATACATTGCCATTTAAAAAAAAAAAAATTAATTGGCACAATGGAGGAAGTGATTTACGAGTCATGGGCTTTTGCTCTACTATTTCTCTTCAGCTATGCCTCTTATAAAAACAGAAAATGTCTCTTTGGATTAATAACTTGTTCAAGAATTTGTGAAAGCACTGAGAAGAGGACCATTGCTCAAGGAAAGGATGTTGCAGTGCATTCCTTTCCAGATTTATATCTCCTTTACTGGCTTATTTGCTGCTTGCTAGTGTCTTTTGTCCAAAAAACAAGACTATGTAATAATTTTTTATCATCAAGATTCTAATATTGTAATCCATTTTCCTTGTGCCTGGCAAGTCATATGAGGCTTGCAGTTTTGTTCTTCATATGCCTAGATCTAGGTAAACTACAAAACAAACAAACAAATAAAATTCACCATCAAGAATTTCATACAATAGTTCACCATACTGCAACAGGCCCTATAGTTCAATTTACGTATATAATTTATAGATTTAACTTACTGTGACATAATTTAAGATCATATATTACGAAGGCTCAGTAATCAAATAATTGCTGGAAAACAATAATAAGAATCTATAATTAAATACAGTATATTTCTTCATAAAGGCTAAATTTTAAAACAATTTCACAAGCGATTCACTAAAATGTTTTAAGTTTGGATTAATTAGATACCAGGCATAATTCCTGGAAGTTGGTTCCAAAGGATTGGTCCTGAATAGCTTTGAGCCATGTTTTGCCACAAAGTGATTCCAATTGTCTCTGATCAGACTTCTACAAAACTGGTGTCTTTTAATTTCCACTTATGTGTTGACCTATGACCATAATAAAGATCGCTTGAATTTCCATTTAAAGGTTCCTGACATTTAAAATCTTTATTAATTTGGAAGTAGGAGGAGATGCATCTCATCTTTGCACTATATTAGCTAATCAACTCATCCACATAGAAGAACCCATGAGTTCTGGACCAATATAATTGGTATAATACCAATTATAGCAATATAATTGGTATTACATTACCAATATAATAAAACATTTTTTCTTTCATTGTTGGAATTTGTTGTATGATATTTAGTTGAAAATGAAGTACTCCATTGTCAACAAGACTGTTTGCAATTGCAGAGTGGCTGGACTGAAGCTTTCTTATTTCAAATTTAAATTGATTTTTTCCCATCTGTCATTTTGCTGCTTGAAGAATATTGGAAGCCTCTGTAAAGGTTCTTGATTATGGCTTATCCAAATGTGGTTAATGAATGTTCAATGTCAGGAACAGGGGATTTAGCGTATGAATTTCCCAGGGTTTGATAATCTTGTAGGGCAGCTAGGTGTGACTGCTTCCCCAATAATCTACTTAACTCAGCAGTTCTACCCTTCTATTGCCTTGTAAGGAGAATGAGATTCCTAGATCGTTTGCATGATAAGTAACTTCAGACCCTAAGAGCCTTTGAAAAGGCAGCTGAGAGTTAATTGTGGCAGATTGAACTAATGGCTTCCCATATTCACTGAGAACAAGAACTTGAACAACTTCCCTCAGTTAAGTACAGTAATGGCCTCACAGTATAATTCAACAGCCAGAATGTAATAAAAGCTTTTCTGATCTAGGAGAATATATTCTGTGTTCCAATTTCATAGAATTTGCTGAAAGAACAGGATACATCAGGTTTTGTTCTGATGGAGAAGAAAGTAATATTTTTTTTAAAAAAATCCTTATAATCTCTAGAGGTTACTAATAGCCTGTGACCTAACTATATGATGATGATAATTTTATATAAAACCTCCATTTGCAATGCATTAACTAGTCTATGCGTATGTATATTATTAATATAGCTATAGATAAAAATATACAATTCACTATGGAATATATACAACAGGTTTTTTATCCAATCTGATGTTCTATGGTGGACTAAAAAAATAACAGATGATACAGAAGATATAATTTAAAAGGACTAGAACAGTCATTATACTCCTTGAAAATCCTTTTGTGGATTAAATTATGAACAAGTTAGTTTAGGAGTGTCAAACTCGCGGCCCAGTTTAGGGTAGGGGGAAAAAGTCCGGAAACACACATGAACCTACCGTGACGACATGAGTTTGACACCCCAGATCTAGTGCAACTTCATTCCAGGATACTGTTTTGCAACTGCAAGTCAAAGTCAGCCAAGTCAAAGAATTATATCAAAATATGTAACTAAATACTTCATTCACATGCAAATTAACTGTCATCCATAGTATCTTCATCCAAGTATGCATTTAATTGACATATCACTTCCCACATTTTCTGCACTAATAACAGAATAACAGAGTTGGAAAGGACCTTGGAGATCTTCTAGTCCAACCCCATGCTCAGGCAGAAAATCTTATTACTGTTGCAGACAAATGGTTGTCCGATCTCTTCTTAAAAACCTCCAGTGTTGAAGGCAAGTTGTTCCATTGATTATCTATTCTAACTATCAGGAAATTTCTCCTTAGTTCTAGGTTGCTTTTCTCCTTGTTTATTTTCCATCCGTTGCTTCTTGTCCTACCCTCAGGTGCTTTGGAGAATAGCTTGACTCCTTCTTCTTTGTGGCAACCCCTGAGATATTGGAACACTTCTATTATGTCATTCTGTCATCCTTAGTCCTTGTTTTCATTAAACTAGATTTACCCAATTCCTGCAACAATTATTCATATGTTTTAGCTTTCAGTCCCCTAATCATCTTTGTGTCTCTTTTCTGCACTCTTTCTAGAGTGTCAACATCTTTCTTATATAATGGCAACTAAAACTGGATGCAATATTCCAAGTATGGTCTTACCAAGGCATTATAAAGTGGTATTACCACTTAATTATCACTTGATCTTGAGTTTATCCCTTTATTAATATAACCTAGGACTGTGTTGGATTTTTTGGCAGCTGCAGCACACTGCTAGTTCATATTTAAGTGATTGTCCAAGATCCCTGTTGAACTTACTGCTGTTGAGCCAGGTACCACCTATTCTATACTTGTGCATTTGGTTTTTCTTGCTCTGTATTGAATTTTATTTTCTTAGAATCCAGTATTCAAGTCTGTGAAGATCCTTTTGTATCTCGAGCCTATCTTCTGGAGTATTGGTTATTCCTGCCAGTTTGGTGTCATATGCAAATTTGATGAGTTCTCCTTGTACGTGATTGATGAAGATATCGAAAACTGGGCCTAGAATAATAGTATAGTAGGATGCTGATGTATCTTCTTAAAAAAAACACCAGCCAAGGGGATATTGTTTAGTATTTCAACAATATGGGAACCATTTAAAGAAATCACTCTCTTAATTATGGAATGAACAAGAATCCAAAGTGTTCCAGGGATCACAATACCCAGAAAGAAATAATCTTCAGAAGGCAACCATCTGTTCTGGCATACTTTTTACTTTCATAGTTTTCCTATTTTTAAACTTTTGCAATATTTCTCTCAGAGTTGTTTTTTCTTTTGTTATGATGTAATGACAGGAGTTGTAAGGGCGAACGTCTAGCTGCTGACTGTGTTTGAGGCCCAGACTTCATCACACATACACAGACACCAAGAAAGGGAGTGCCAACATATGTACCGGTGATCTCAGGCCTTTGTTCCTTTTCCCCAATGGCATATGTAGAGAAAGCTTTGGGCTTGCTTCCCTTCCTTCTAAGTTTTTCTCTGCATAGCCATGCTAGAGAAGTGTTTTTCTCCTAAAAAGAAAGATCTGATTAGAAATAGAAAACTAAAATAAAGTTGGACAAATAATTGCTTTTACTGCCTCGGAATAAATGTTCCAACTTTGGTCAAAGGAATCTGTCCTCTGTTTGGAAAGACCTGCTAAATATGGAGTCTCTGCTTCTGCTTCCCAGAAAGAAAATGGAAAGTGTTTGAAATTCAACTTGGAAATAGCAAACTATATTATCTGGTATTTCTCTCATTCTAAAAAAAGTAAGAACTGATTTTCACACACACACACACACACACACACACACACGTATGTGTCTGTACAGTGTGTGTGTAAAAAGAGAGAAAGAGTACACGCAAGTGCGCAATTGAAGTTTAACAATGATAGATGAGGGGAAACACTTATCTCATTTCCTTTCATTCAGTCAAATTGTGCCTGTGGTTTGGGACCATGAACTCTGGGAATTATTTCATCATAGAGACAATAAACATTTTGGGTTGGAAATTCACTACACACTTTTTCTGATGGAATTTGACATGCAAGACATGTAAAATTCTCATTCTTTTTGCCTTACCAGCTAGTCTCAGTGGATAAGAAGAAAAACAAAGACCTTTTTTTGCCCACAATTCATTTGAATTATGGATACTTACACTAAAGCTGTATTAATGATGATCTTCATTTCTGTAGTAATTGCTTAAATCATTCATACATCATTATAGAAAGATAGATATGTATAAAAGAAAACACAAAATTTTAATGAAAGGAGTCAAGTATTCCCATTTGCCATTAAAAAAGATTTTATTAGGTCAAGGTTGCCAACTCCAAATCCTGGGATTAATGTTTCTCACACATTTAGGTTATATGCCATGACTAGCACAGTTACAGTTTTAAAGTATGTACAAGCATCAAGAACGACTTTTATAATATGTAATAAATGTTGACTGATTATAAAGTTGTTAGCTTTGAATACCATTAAAAAATAAATTACAGTAAAGATATAATGAACCTATTGCATATATTGTGTGGTAAAAGCTTTCTACAGTGCATGACTCTAATCATTGATGAGAATTTTGTGGCTGAAGGACAAGTTTTAACTCAGAAAATAAAAAAAATGGTGTTAAGAGAAAATGTGATTCAATGCCTGCATTTTTTTGTTAAATAAATCCCACTGGTTTCAGGAGTGTGCCAACTTTGTGATTAGTGCAGACGAAATAAGGTTATTACCAAGTTTTTAAAATTGAAAACCTCATTGCATACCTCCAAATTTTCTAGTGAATTACATCTGACAGATTATTTTATGCTACACAGAATGGCCTGTAGACTTAGAAGACAGTAGAATACAGTGTGGTCCTGGCATGCTATAATCCATGGCATGAGTCACAAAGAGTCACACAATTTAGTGAGTGAACAAAAATGTCCACATACATTAATAATGATCATTATATGCCAGTCACCAAGTCATCGTTTACTCCTAGTGACCATATAGGTAGATTTTCTACATGATAATGTATTCCTAACCTGTTCTTTCAAGTTTCTCAGCAGTACACTCAATAAAAAAAATTAAATCCCAAAATGAATGCTATCTGCATTCTTTTTATCATAGATTTGATCCACTATTATCTTGGTGCCAAAGATTGTACCTTATTATTTCTTAGATTGCCATTTCTTTGCTTGAATGTCCAACACATATTGTGTAAGCTTTCTTTTATATGGAGAAAAATCATTCATGAAGTTTTCTGGCACAATGTTTGGAAATGATAGAAATCTGCAATACCACATGGGTTAATTTGAATTGTACTCTGGAATGAATTATGCTTTGAATTCTTTTGAAGATAATTGAATAAGAAACTGGTTAGAACTCAAGCCCAATAAACTTGCAGATCTGATTCTGTGGAGATTTGACTTTACAGCCAGTACTTTTGTGTGTGTGTGTATTTTCTCCCGTTCAATCACCTCCAATTCTCAGCAATTGCTTGGACAAGTCCGTGCGATGTTCTTGGCAAGGATTTTCAGAAGTGGTTTGCCTTTGCCTTTTTCCTACAGTTAAGACAAAGTTACTGGTCACCCAACTGTCTTTGTGCTTAAGAAGAAGGCTGGTAGCACAAGGTCTCCTAGTTTCTACTCGAATGCTTCAATCACTGTACCAAACTGGCTCTCACATTTGTTGTAGTTCCAGGAAAATATAACTTTTTGAGGCTTCAACAGCTTTCTACAAGGCCTCCACGTGAGTTTTGTTCGTGGCTGCCATAACTCTTGAGGGCAATATTCAGGATCTTAACTTAAGGTTGTTTCTGTGACAGATAAAAAGGAGGTCAAAAGCAATATTATGAGTCTTCTTTGGGGCAAAGAGATACTTGTGCAGTTAAAATATTCAATACTAACACCACACACAAACAAAAGAAGCAGGCTGCCACAACATCTACAAAGATCTCCCAAAAAGTAGGTGTTAGGTCAAACAAGTCTTTACAAGTCTTTACTCACCCGAATAGATGTGATTTCAAGTTACAATGCTATGTAACATATAACAAATTGTCTGCATTTTTTCAATTTCCCAGGAAGACAGAAAGTGGAGTTTCACTTTGAGAGCATCTCATGACCAGTAGCAGACAGGACTAGGTGTTTTAATCTTTAGGCACTTTGTTATCCGAACAGCCTATGAATATTGTTTTGCTCTGCACTGAAAATGCAATAGACTAACAGACTAACAAACTTGTGATCCTTCCCAAAAACATGCCCAGAACAGCATAGATTTCCAAGAATGATCTTCATTGAAGTGGGAATAAATGAATCAATCTTGAAGGAGCAACCAGATCCTTTATTGTGTTTGTTGGGGGGGGGGGACAAAACACAGCTGGTTTTCTGGAAATTCTTCTTTGTAATTTGAGATTTTACCTGCTAAATGCTATTGTAACCCATTTCAGTGTGACGGTGCTCACATTCTAGCACTCCTTGCAAACTAAACTTGTGCCTCCTTCCTTCGTCATTCAAGTTCAGCTTCTGCAAACCCATGACTTTTATGCATTGAAGCATGAATGTTAGTAGTTTTGCCAGATAGTGTTAGTGTCTTGGTTCTTTTTCACTGTACCAGTTTAACTCGATAGGCTTATTGAGTACTTACAGGAAACCAATACTTGTAATAGAGAAGGGAAATATGAAACAAAATAACGAATATTATTTTTGCCAGTCTTTCCTTTCGTCAGCTCTTTCTGTTCTTCCATTGCAAGCAGACAAAAACAGAACAATAAGGAGCAGCCTTGCCTGGTTCTCAGGAAGATCCCCTCCAGCCTGCAAAATTTCCTCATTCTCTCCTGCAGAACTGAATTCCCTTTTGCGCTTGTTTAGGCATCTCACTCAACCGTTCCAAAGGCCCTGAAAAAGCACCAAGAGAAGTCAGCAGCTTGGCAAGCTTTTGCCTCTTGGAAACTTTGTAATGCAGGAGACAGTGCCCGCCATTGTGCGGCCTTTCTGCAATGGATGGGAGTAAAATAAGCTTGAATGAGTGATTCACTTCAGGGGTACATTGATGTTTACATTTGTCTTGCAGGACTTTGCATATTTTCTTTGGAGGCCTAATTTCAGTCACCATGAAAGTAAATATATATGTGTGTGTGTATGTATGTGTGTGTGTGCGTGTGCACACGTGTGTGTGTGTGTGTTGTTAGATTGTTTTCTTCACTACATGGATCTCATTTCATCATCTATCCATTCAGACTAGCACAGCTTTCTCCCTCTAGAGGCTTCCCTTCATCCCAGCCATGGATACATCAGTTCCATCTCTCCTGCATTTGTTTGTGTGAATGTTCATGGAACCAAAATCCAGCCCATAATTGCTTTATGCGTTTTGGATAGCTCTCCTTCTCCTCTAAGAATTCTCTTAGCCTAGTATTAAGTATGTTTTTTTTGTTTTGATCCATTGTAATGCTGTTGGGAGTTTTGACTATTTTATAAGGATGGGTTTATCTTTATTCAATCATTTTTTTAAAGATATTTTTCATTGTTAGCTGGTTGGACACTTCAGGAATAAATGGCATCAAATATAGTAAGTAAATGGATCAATATAAATGTAGCAATGAAAATGTAAATGAGCTAAAATTTAAAGAAATGTTTTAAAAATCAGCACAGAGAAGCATATCGGAAAATCCACTTTCAAAATATTTTTTTCTTGACTAATAAACTGTGCCTATCACAGTAGTATATCCTGGAGAGTTATCCACAAAACACATACATAATTTAAAATAAACAACATAATAAAAGAATGCCACAGGAATTGGAAATTGAATCTCCTAAACCTTATTTTGACACTCAATAATGCTGCAAACTGAATAGAACAGGGCCCTGGGGAGGCTGGGCCTAGCAAGCTTTGCCTGAAGTGTTTAGTACAATTGTATTCCAGATAGCATCCTTGTTGCAAAAACCTAAGAGTCCCAGATGGGAAAGTTGTTCCTTCTCACCTACATCAGGTCTTCATTATTTATCTCCATTAGAGATTAATAAAGATAGCTCCAATGTGTGTTAATGCCCTAGCTAACTCAGTGAGTCAAGTAATTTCAGAATATGGCAAGGGAAGGATACTATAAAATCTCCATTCTCTGCCCACTCCAGGGGAAGGTTACTGAAAAATCCCCATTTTCTCCCAAGCAGGTGGGACTCAGGAGGCAGAGAACAGATAGGGTGGGGCCAGCCAGAGGTGGCATTTACCGATTCTCTGAACTACTCAAAATTTCCGCTACCGGTTCTCCAGAACTGGCCAGAATCTGGTGAATACCACCTCTGATATGGTTACAGAAGTTTACTTTATCATTCTTGGTTTTATGTTTTTGACTGCCTTCTCTCCTTTTCTTTTTTAAATAAGGCTTTACTCATAACTGGAGTTAGAGCAGAGATTGTATCTTTAAAGAACTGTTCTTCCAACATTCCTAGGTTGTGTTGAGCTAATTTGCCTAAGAGAAAAGTAAATGAATGTGGGCTAGATAGCTCTCTTCTTCCCAATGGCTTGGAGATTCCCTTTCCCAGAGATCAGAGAAAAAGAATGGCAACTGGGAGGGTTTTCAAGTCAGGGATGAGCAATTATTTAGGGAGTGATAGCATTTTGGTGATTGGAAGCAAAGTTCCATTTTGCCAAGTATTTTGGCAAAGTACTTTGACAGTACTTTGACTATTTTTCCTGGCCTTAGAAAAACTATATCAAGCCAGCCATATGGCTCAAGGTATAACTTGTTTTTCTCCCCCAAAATTGTGGAAATTTGTATTGCATCTAAATATGAAATTCTGTAGAATGAAAACAAAACAAAAGGGAGGTGGGCTTTTCAAAGTTTATCTATTTAATTTAAAATATTTAAAGAGGAGGAATATGAAAAGTAGAATCCATGCATTTTTAAAGTTAGTTCTTCAGCTACTACATACAGTACAAACTGATTGTAATTAATAAACATATAGTTAATAAATTATAACCAGTGGTTATAAGGTTTATTTAATAATTTCATGTGCATGTATTTATACTAATCTTAAACTGTATGTAAAATTATAAAAATTGAGATGGAGACTATATGCATTTTCCTGTGCTTGGGCAGAAAAGCAGAATGTTGAATTAATTTGTTAAATAATGAGAATTTTTTTATGGGGTCTTTTGTGCATATATTCTTAAAATTGTGTGTGGGAATGTGTTAGACAAAGATCTTTTTATAAAACTCTTATCTCCTGTGCTTGTGTTTGTTCAGCAAAATGGAAATATACTTATTTCTCAAGCAGAATATAAAAGTCATTCTTTCTATTGCTATAATATCCTGAGACATAGATTTTCACTTATATTTCATAAATCAAAGAGAAATAAAGAGTTAATACAATTAAACCAACACACACATCAGTTTTCAGAACAGGGAATATTCTGAAATGTTTTTGAAATGGCCCCAGAGAATGAATGGCTGAATTGAGAAAACTGAGAAATTAAATGTTGTCTTTTAGAAATAAATATATTCTTCTCCAATGGAGTTTTCTTTAAAGTGTATCTATTTATGAGATTTAAAATAATTACAAAGAATAATTAGTTTATGTTTTTGGTTTCTTTCAGGGATGATGGTGGTGATCGTATTATTGCTGATTGCTATTGTGGTTGTTGCTGTGTGGCCTACAAAGTAATCAGAGATTATCTCATTTTGCAACTAAGTGTTAATAGTCATCTATAGCCAGAACAACCCCACTTTGTTGTTGGCACTGTCCATGGACATGGCTGTTCTCATTCCACTACAAGAGACAGATCTATGTTTGAGCTGCATAAAGGTTTTACAAAATTCTGTATAAAACTTTGTATACTCAAGAACATAATTGGAAAAGAAATGACACATCTGAATAAACTTCAAGGCACAAATTGAAATTAATTTCAAAGAAATACTTTGTCTATAAATGCTTCTAATAGTACTAAGTGGAACTTTGTCTTAATCTCTGCAGTGTCTAATTAAAATATTAGTATTTTCTTTCTAACATTAATTCCTTATTGCTGAAATAAATGGTTCTTCCTGAGACAATGTCAAAGATTCAAGAGAAACTGCCATTTTTGAAGAGTGAACATCTTTCAAATAAATAAAAACTTCACAAAATCTTTGACTTGAGTCAGAGGGCAATTACTATTGTAAAATGGTAGCTATCAGATATATATTTTGGAAAGAAAAGATGAGGTTTCTGTCCAAAAATGTAGAATTAACATATTATGTTAAATGCCTGGGCTGCTTTTCTTTACTAAGGTACATTAATAGCAGGGAAAAAATGAAATTACTCTGATACCCAGAGTTTCAAAATGTGTTTTTTTCTATATGTGTTCTGAAAGTAAATGAAAATTATTCTCTTAGCAGAATTGGCAGGAAAATGACTTTACATCTCTCTGTAACTTGCCCTGAACACTCAAAATCTAAAGTGAAGGATTAGCAGAGCATATTTGGGAGAATGATGACTTCAACTGAAACAAATCCTGTTGCATCAACATCTTTCTATTTATGCAACACTGGATTAAACCCCAGTGTTAATCCATGTCCAGATATTGTTATTTTTGCTTTATATATATATTGACAGAGTGATCAGCTTCCTTTTTACTGAAAAATAAAAGGTCACTTTTCCACTGAAGAGTTCTGGTCATTTCAGTTTAGGTTTTCATTATTATTGGAGAAATTCACTTCTGAAGCTGGAACAGGTCAAATTTTTCTGTGTTTATGGATTCATTTGCAGTAAAAAGGGATCAGAGCGATAGTTTTTAGGTAAATCAAGCACAGAAAAGATTGGTTTATCTCCTGATCTTCAGTTAAAATTGATTAATACTATTTCCCCAAGAGGCAGTTCTCCTTGGAGAAAAAAATATTTAAAAATGTTTCCTTGTGAATGGTGTCTCCTAAATTAAATGTTGAAAAGAAATAATGCATTTTCTATGGTGGAATATTTTTCTAATGGCATGTTAGATTTGTTATAAAATATTTAACATCATTGGTTTTTGAAATTACATATGTAAAGCTTTTAAGATATGTTCACATCTTCACATATTTTATATTCATTTTTATAACAATCCAGTAAATTTAGCCAAGCTGAGAGAAAAGCAGTTGAGTCTCCCTTGTTAAAATAAATTTTGAGCTCTAAAGACTTCCTGGGTATTTGCTTGCAGAATTGGGAAACACAGGGCCCAACTAATACCACCTGGCCTATTTGTCATATGGAGATAATGTGTGAGCTAAACTCTTTTCAGATCAACTAAATGGGGTTTTTAAACTTAAAATATGTATTAGGTGAATAGATAAATCCAAACGAAATTGTGCAGACATATCATTTATACATATATATTGGAGTTACCACAGAGAATTTGGATAATAGAATCTCTGCTTCTCATCTAATTAAAGACACCAGTTGCAAGTTAATAATTGACTAGCTGTTTTCAGAGGAGGAGCTCATGTTCCCTCAAAGTTGAAAAGGAAGTTCCACTTTGTTCATTCTGCTGCAACAGAAAAAACGGCCATGGGTGGAAGTTTATAAGTGTTTATTTGACAGATGTCTGGATTTAGTCTTATCAAGTGGATTCTGCACTGTTACATGCTCCATCTGCTTCATTATATCATCCCATCTAACAAATGAAGGTAAAAGAAGGGTGGGTACATAAGAAAATCCACAACTTTTTTCCCCACATGTCATTAAATATATTCATTTATATATAACCATAATATATTAGTATGCATTGTAAAGAAACATTGTCGCAAAACTATATGCAGAGGTCATAACTAAGCAACATTTACAGTTCATAATTATTAACAGGAATAATAGGAACAGAGGATTATTATCCATGTATAATGAGGGTGGGGGGAAGAGTTAAGGCGATCAAGGGAAGGAACATAAAGTGGACCAAGTAATAAGGAGAACAAAGCTGTATTACTGGTGTCCGAATGCTTCTCAGAATGGTTTGTGTTGCATTTCTTTTGTTAACATAGAGCTTGGAATATGCTCAAGAGTCCCTCAGCATTAGAGATTATATCAGTAGTCTTTACAACCCTCTCCTGTCACTCTTTAAAAAAGATGTAAGGCACCAATTGGTTCTACTGCAGATACGAATATCTCACTTTGTGTGTGTGCTAGCAATTCTTTTGCCATCCAGAAAAACAAGATGATTTCCTTATAATTAAAATATGTGTCTTAAAAGTTGTTTTAAACATGCATTATTTTAGCAGGGGGTTCAGGAAGCTTTCCAGCTATCTAAGCCATTGTATTTGATAGAGCATTCTTGCTCTATGCTAGGCCCATAAACTTAAGTTGTATTAGGGGTCTCCTTTTGCATAACTCTTGGCCTTCAGATAAAATTACCAGCTGAAAATGTAGATGGACCTGGTTATATGCTGCCTCCGGAGAACATATGATTGTGTGGCGAGAATTATGCTTCTACCAATAAATGGCCTAAAGTATTGCAGTGGACTTTGTTTTAGTCTTTTCTGTTTTTTTTAATTTGAAGCTGAAATGATCTGTTAAATATAAGGAGGTATAGTTATGTATACAAAGCTATATTTACTGTATATAGAAGTACAAAACAAGCCCTTACTCATGTCAAGATTAGATCCTATTGAACAAACAAAAATATTTTCTTACTACTGTCGGCAGAATCAGGATTGTTGTAATATTTTCTAGTGTATTATATTTTTGATTAATATATAGATTCTGCACTAGCTATTTTACATTTTGTACTAATTCTACAATCAGCCTTGATTTTTTTCCTGTCATTTCTTCTCCATTTGCTAGTTGATGCAATATCACATTTCACAGCTTTTCAGAATATTTGTGTTACAGAAGGTAAGACTTTTTCAACTCTTTGAAAGAGATTAGATACCATGAACATATATGTTTTGTAATCATTTTGAATGATTATATATAGTGGTTATCAATATTTCAAAAAAGCAAACACAAATTGCCCCCCACATTTCTGTATAGGATTACAATAATGTTTGCTGCTTTGTAGTCAAGATGCTGGATTTGACAACAAAGGAGACTGTCATAAAAACATTTTATCAAGATTTGCAATGAAAACACCTTGTTACTCTGAGATGTTACTCATTTGTAAATTAAGATAGATTTACTTTCTTTTGAGGTGCTGATTACAGGTCAGGCCTGCACCCTCCCCCCAAAATCTTGAAATATACACATCAAAGAAAATCATTGCATCACACTGCCCAACACTTGAAAATTGAGGAACAATTTCTAAAGCATTTTCATGAAATCCTGAACATTACTTAGCAAATCAGACAAAGCAATGCACAAGGCCATCAAAATTGTTTTTTAGAATGTCATGGAAGTACATAGCCTGTGACATAACTGATGTTTCTGAGTTATTTCTTGAATATAATGACTATTAATCATCCTGAAAATCTGTGAGGTGGTTAAACTTTTTATACTGTTGGTAATTCTCTCTCTCTCTCTCTCTCTCTCTCTCACACACACACACACACACACACACACACACTCACTCTCTCTCTCTCCCCTCCCTCCCTCCCCCTCTCCCCTCCCCCCTCTCTCTCCAGCCTTATGCTTTGCTCACAGTTTGCCCTAGTGCTGTTATAGTTTTGTGGGCTACCTCACAATGCCAAAGAATTATTTTTTAAAAACAACAACAAATCAAGGCTTCTGTAAAGTCCTGACTTGTCTTTAGTCAGCAAAATCTGGATACCAAAAGCCAAAAGCCAAAAAAAAAGCAAAGCCAAAAAGTAAAAAAATTCTGCATTTCTGGCCTAAGTCTTTTGGGGGGTGGGGGAAACTAACTAATAAATTGGGAAAGATACCTCATCACTGTTGCTAATATGCCTCCAATTTGACTCTAAATAGTGCCTTGTTTTCATATATCCCTAGACAAACTCACTCCAATGCAAACAGCATAGAGTTTTTCCTAGGACATAACCCAGGAGAGAATTTGTTCATTAATTTAATGGACAACGGGTCAACATAGAAACACCTTTCTTAGTAGAATATGTATCAAATATAATTAAATGCCTCTTCTTCCACTTACTTTTTTCTATTCATTTCCACATTGCTGTCTGGATAATGGATCTCCTGTTAAAAGCTTGGTATCATTGGCTTTGAGTTCTCTGCTTTGGCTGCTAAAATCAACTGGGGCTCCATCTACTGCTCTGAGTTAGATCTTGAGGGATGGGTATAAAGTGCTCAGCAGCTACAAGCTGCTTGTTCTTCCTCTGAGGAACTTCAACAGAAGGTACACATTATATTGCATTTCTCATAAAGTGGTACTAGACGTGGTTGATTCTTTCAGAGAATACAGCCTGGAAAAACTAGAACTATAGAGATATTTTAAATGAGAACAAACCAACATGAAACCAGTTTTAATTAGTTCAACCCCCTATTTAGAAACTCTTGTCAATTCTGGAAGGCAGTGTGCGTCTCTGAGAACAGTGTTTAGTCTTTTTTGTTACTCCATAGCTATCAATATCATATTTCTGCAATGACATTTCATGGTTACGGTTACTTTTAAGTCTTGTAGAGTGATGTAGAGTTGCCAGATATATTTTCTGTGTGTCTGAAACTAATGGCATACATTAGAGATATTCTGCCTGCTTTTACCCAATATTCCTTAGTTTTCTGAGGAAACACATTGTTTGTGTGTGCCTATATCTGTATATGTATAGTATATATGAATACTTACATCATTAATTTTATAAACCTAAAGCAGGAGTTTGAGCAAAAATAACAGAGGATTTCAGCTGGCATTCCAATGAATACTACAGTGATCTGGAAGGTTAGTTTTGACAAGCTCAAATATGCTGGATATCATTCCCATATGATGAACAAGCTGAGAGTAGAAAGTTGAGATGTTTTACTGAGGTTAATCCAAAAAGCTCCAGATAAACTACACATAAGGGGCCACTATTATCACGAAGATCCCATAGCAGATAAATCAAGATATGAAATTATAAAATGTTTGAAAGCTGCTACTTCCTAAGAGAGAAAACTTTTGGAATGACTGATCTCCATGTGTATCATGACGAGTTGGTAAAAATGGGTTGCATCAAAGAGTGGGATGGAAGGACGTTATTTTCTAATGTTACCCAATGTGTAACATTTCTTGAAAGGAATAGAATTCAGAAGGGAAATCACAGCCATTTATGGAGAGAAGGACCCACAATGTAAACTCCCTTCTCTGTTGCTATTATACTATTAAAATGTGAGGCTGATATTTATTTTTATTTCCATTATTTTTCAGACTAAGCCATTTTTGGACCTTGGACATTTTTGGATTAAAATTCTTTTTAGGTTCAAAATTAGAACTGATGAAATCTCTTTTGACACAGACACCAATGCTGCAAGAATGGTCTACAACAGCACTGAAGAAAGTGATTTATGACAATTTTTCACACTTACAATCGTTGCAGCATCCCCATGATCAGTGGTGGGTTCTTACTGGTTTGGAGTGGTCTTTCCGAACCGGTAATGGTCTGGCGGTTGGGTTGCTGGAACCGGCAGTGACCTAGTGCTGCCACGCCCCCAAACCGGTTTCCCGGTTAGTGCTGACAGCACCACCATCTTGTTTTTCAGTTCTGTGCATGCGCAGAACAATTTTAATTGCAGTGCGCATGGGCGTGCAGTGCACACACAAGTGAACCAGCAGTAGTGCCAGGTGGAACCCACCCTGCCCATGATCATGTGTTCAAAATTTGGATATTTGGCAACTGGCTCATATTTATGATGGTTACAGTGTTCCAGAGTCATGTGATCTCCTTTTGCGACCTTTTGACAAGCAAAGTCTTTGTGGAAACCAGATTCATTTAACAACCAGGTTACTAATTTAACAACTTTAGTTATTCACTTAACAAACATGGCGAGAAAAGTCATAAAATGGGGCAAAACTCATTAAACAAATTTATCACTTAGCAACATAAATGTTGGGCTCAATTGTGGTCGTAACTCGAGGAGTGTATTTTTCTGTTGAAATTCAGCTGATAGAAAAAAGGGAAGGTCCAGAGGTGTCTGCAAGTGTGCAAAGCAACTAAGCCAGTGTATTCTCTTCTTTCCCAAGAACAATTTCTTTTACTCCCCCTACCATTTACTTCCCTGGCATCTGCCCATTTTACACTTTTTTTGTGCTGAATTTAATGCACCCTTCCTGGTTTGCTTGCAAGGGAAGTGGAGATTATATGAACAGAAAGCTCACTTCTTGTGAACTTAATATGGAAGAGAAAGCCCACAGCCAACTTTTCTGTTTAAGGAAGTGCAGAGAATTTCTATAGAAGAAATGTGGTAGAATGATTCTCTCATTCTAAATTATAGTCAGTACCAAATTTTACAACTAAGAAATTAAATCTACATATAGTAAGCTCTAATTAATCAAAATGATTAATTAGCTCAGACTCTTTCATCTTTATAAGCAGTAGTAAAACTTCTTTGATTCTCTCCCCCCACCCCCATCCTCTTCATCCATGCATGTAAGTAAAATACAAATCTTGACAAATTCAGCCAGCTCATAAGATGATCTGCAGTTCAGAAACATTCTTGATGGAGACAGCAGCACTGTTGTAGTTTTACATGAGATATTAATGACCACAATCGAGACACACAAATGTGGAAAAATGGAATGTCTTTGCACACTTTCACAAAGCATGTTTCCATGGTTTGGGAGCTGAAATATTAACACAGTGTTATCTCAAGAGAAAAATCAATATAGGATCTGTCCTATGTAACTTTTGCTTTATGCAATTGAGATGAATACCATTTATTTAGGAAGCAGTTACTATTTTGAGATAGCATTTGTTTCATGCTTTGATGAATTTAGAAAAAAAAAGAAACTGGTTTTCTTTTGGTGGAGTTTTGTTCACAAATGCAGCGCTGCAAGAGGATTTTCTAAAAAGCCAGGTCTAGTAATTTGATCCTTCTTTTAACTGAGTGTTGACTAGTATTCTTCTAGGTATTGCTACTCATTGGGTATCCATCACTGAACTGTTCCATAAATGCATCCTTCTTCATAATTCTCATCTTCCTTTCTTTAGAAGCAAGTTGCATTTTTTATATGAGCAATAAGAATTTAGTGTACATTTCACACATTTGTGACTGCTCTCATTTACAATGGCAAGTACGGTACAGTCTTGTAAAATGCTGTGTAACAAATGATAGAAGAACCATCCAGCAGACTGTTATGCAGTACCCCATGATCAATTTTTAGCCAACAATCCCGTTCGTCTGTTCTTCCTAGCAGCAGCAATCTCTTTCCAATATCGTTCTTTTCAGTGACAAGTTGGTTGGTTCTTATGTTTGGACTTGAGAAGTAGTTAAGGTGGTGAATTTAAGGCAGTTCATCATTCTTCAGACCAAAATAATTTGAGGAAAAAAGTGAAAAAAAGGAAATCAAATGGGAGAACGGGAAGTAGTAACTGATCTAATATTTGTTACTATGGTGAGTAGGGATTTACAATTAGTTTTCTCACTAGTTTTTGTGTGGGTTTTGTATTTATGAGGGCCAAAATGGGCATAACTCAAAAGTTATTAATTCCTCACTTGTCCTCCCCACCCAGTTGCATATAAATTGCAAAGTGAGCTTCTTGCCAGTGTCCCTAATCCCACCTCATCTGCTCTGACTCGGACACGAAAGGATGTGCAGTCTTTCCTTGTCTCTGATCTTCCCTCTAGGCTTTCTTGCATTTCCCCTTCTTTTCTCGTTGCTGGAACTTTCTCAGGCGCCTGGCCCATGTGTCCCTCCATTGTATCACAAGGCTGCTTTTGTCTGCTACAAGACCATTCTGATCTGGAGAGTTCTCATCATGGCCCAGTAACAAATATTTCTTCATAGACTTGACCTTGGGACACTTGCAGGCAATGTCCTTGGAGCGTATCCAGAGGATCTGGTCACCACGCCGTATTCGATTCGCCCCTTGCTTGTAAACAGAGATGATGTTTACTGTGAACTTCCACCATTCTGCAGCTTTCTCTGCTTTCAAGATGTGGATCTGGACAGCTGTTGACAGAAAGTCAGGAGAAAGTCAGGTCATTTCTTTAATGCATTTTGCAGTTTCCCTCAAGATCGTCACAGTGAAAAGCAAGATTTGCATGTGTTCACCCATTACGCAGAAATGTAACCTGATTAGGGATTTGGTATGCCCCTAATGTTTAATTCCTTGTGCTTGGCTAAACGTCACACATTCAGTTCAAAATGAAAAGCGGTGCTTACTTTAGGATGCTTGTACTGAGTCAATAATTCAATCTGGGTTATTGCTTTAAAAACAGAGTAGCTCTTTAATTATTATTTGTGCATTCCTATTTTGAAGAAAGACTATATTAAGATTATATTAAGAGATATTATATAGTCTGGGTATCATCTTTGGCTCCAGTGTTCACACAGCATGTTTAACCAGGTCATTTACATATTTACAACACATTAAAAATATTTTTACCTGTATGTGGCTTTTTAAAGGCAGGGGCATGCTTAGGTTGTTCAGATGCAGATTGTCTGGCTGACTTGTGGTTCAGTATGATGTTTGCATCCCCCAAAAGCTTATTTATACTAAACATCTTAGAAGATTTTTTTTTTCTATAAACGATTCAGTATTTCAACCTGGCTGCCCCAAGCAAAGAATATATGAGAATACATAGTCAGTCTTTCCTTCTGTTTCTCATGCTCTAGAAACTTTTCTCCCTACTTTTCCTTTTTGGTGATCTTTGCAATGATGTTACTGCATTCCAAGCCTAACAATGATGGGAATAGTCTCTATGTTTCTTTTGCCCATGAATTTGAGGCTTGCTATGAAATTAAGGGAGAGAAAAAGACAGAGAGAAAAACCAGACTGTTCTGGCCCAATATGATGAAAGTGGCCCTGGTAACAAAAGGCACCACTTTCATTTTCAGCAAAGAGAGGCGGGGGGGGGGGGGGACACAAAAACTCACCCAAGACGTTGCTACTTCGTGTTGTTTTGGCTTATCACGAGCCAGCTTCTGAAAAGGATCTCGCGGCACTATATTTTCACAGACTAGAAGCCTCATCTAGTAGATTTGATGTGAGGAATAGGCTGTCCTATTTTATTTTGGGTAGAAGCTAATTGGAATCTCAAAAATTAAGAAGTGTACGTAGTAAGGAGGAAGAAGAAATGGGATGTGCCAGTGAAATATTAGAAGGAAGAATTAATCAAATAATCTCAGATCTTCAACAGTTATCAAAGATAAAACCAAGCAAGCAAGCCTGGAATCCAAAGATTCAATGAAACAGTGAAATATTGTTATCGCTGTATAATGATTTGGTATTGAATTCACATTGAACTACGTTACGTGCAATTGAGAATACTGAAGTCATTGGTAGCACTATATTTTACTACATGGTAAGCTGCACAGGTGGGTGGCAGAAACTTTAATTGATTAAGAGCAACATGGGCCTCTTCCATTTTCATCTTTCCTTAGTGAGCAACAGTGGCAGAAATATCTTAAAAGTCAAGAGCTCCAGCCAGAGGCTGCAATCATTTGCAAGCTTTGTGTGCTTTTAGGAGGACCCTGCTTTGGCTAGGTCAAGTAGCAGGCAGAAGAGCTGACACATAAATGCCAGCAGTGCTCTACCCTAAGAAAGTGTCTCATGTTCCCCGTGCACTGCTATTGCTGCTCTCCACAGAACACCTTGAATGCAGGAGTCGTGGGTGCCTAAATAGTTCCCTGATGAGTGAGAAAATAGCAGCCACTGTCAATTGCCTAGAAAGGAGGCAAGGAATGGCTGGACCATGGGATAAAAGTAGATCTCTGAGATCTACTTTTCCTTCCCCTCCATCCCAGGGGATGAAGCAGCCTGCAGAAGGGCAGGGGAGCTCTCATCTTGAGTAAGAACAGCACGCCTTATTCTAATCTGTCTTTCACCTGCTGACAGGCTTACTATTGCTGGTTGCCTGCCAAGAGCTCAAAGAGACGTTTGCCTCAAAGAAAACCTCCAAGCCAGCTGGTTAAAAGGGTTGAGAACCTCTCACAGCAGGGAAAAGGAAGCAGCCACCAGAGATAACTCCATCTGGTTCCATTCATGGCAAAGTTTGTCCTTTGAGCCTGAAAGCTATCCCCACTCAATCTCCATTCTGGTAGCAGGGAGAACACCTTGACAGTGGGAATAGAGAGGGGCGGGGCAGCAAAGAAAGCAAGCAGCAGAACCCCCATAAGCAGTTCCATAAGATGCTACTTTTCCAGCAAATCTCTCTCCACTTCCCCAAGGGAGATCCAAAGCAAGTGAGCAATATTTTTTCTTGCTGGGATCCTGGGGACACTACTTCTGACATCCGGGTTCAGCTTTGTCTAAATGTATCTTAGATGTGCTTTGAGATAGTGAACGGAAAAAAACTCCGGGTTCCTCCTGGTGGCTTGTCAGTTTTACTGATCAAGAAAAACAGTTAACAGTGGTAGCTTTATTGATTTATTTAAATCCCACTTTTATTATTTTTAGAAATGTTTGAATAAGCTTTCCTCCTATGGTAAAATTGCATTTCTCAGAATGCCAACTGCATTCACAGCCTAGTCAGGGCTCCAACTATTATACTCAAGCAGAAGCTATGGGGAAATATGTAGTTTTTGGATAGAAAAATAAGGAGAGGTCAAAGAAGATGTGTTTTATCTGAGAAGAGTTTTCTGTCCAGAGAAAGGCCCATATCAGTAAGAAATAGGAACGATAAACTTTACACCAAACACTTATAGTCTTGGAAAGTTTGTTTGTTACGGTCTTTATTCACTTCAATTTCCTTGCAAGATTTTTAAAGAACTAATAGTACTGAGAACTGAGGCATACTCAATAAATATACAGTACTGAAAGGAGATTGGGGCCACATCCATTTATTAATGTGTTACTAGCCAACCACCAGATGGCACTATAATACTATAGGCACTGAGAAATTGTCCCAAAGGTGCTTTTTCAAGAGGCAACTGGACTTATTTTTTTTCTTTGAAGTTTTTTTGCTTCTCATTCAAGAAGCTTCTTCAGCTCCGAAGTGGATGAGAAGCGAAACATCTTCAAAGAAAGACAAGTACAGTAAGTCCAACAAGTTGCCTCTTGAAAAGCACCTGTGGGACAACCATGACCTGAATAACTGAGAATCTCCACAGGGACTGAGAAATTGTGAGCGCTTCCCAAAATGAGAAGACACCACTTACACACCTGCTAGCCCACTGAGATAAAGTCCTGCTGAACTCAGAAGTTTGCTTATAGATACCATCAGGATTGCACTTTAAAGGGCTTGCTACTATTCCAGCATGTTAGACACTGTATAATGTATAAATAAGAATTCTTAATGGTTTTTGTGGTGTGGGAGAAATCATTCTGCATTCAGAATTTTCACCCATTGAAATTTCAAAGATATAGCAAAAACCTTTAAAATAGTAATGGGAGGAAATGATAACAAAATATGTTATCATGGTCTTATATTGAATAAAGGCAAGGCTATCACTTCCAAAGAATTCTAGGACTATTTTAAAAATCAAACTAAATCAAACTTTGGTTTCAAAAGCTTTTCAATATTTGGAATACATTCCCCTTCCTTCCAAGGTGTACAAATTTAAAGCTGTCCAATTAATCCACATTGGTTCTTAGCAGCTATTCTAATTCCCATTATTGGCAGACCCAGCGGTATTTGGAGTGGGGCAGCCTAGAAATTTAAATCATAATAAAAATAATAGTGCCACCTACCCTTTCTGTAGCAACAGTCATCATTAATTTTTTAAACCTTTGAAATGAGAACAGATTTATATAGTTTTTTTTTAAAAAAAATGTTTACATTTACAAATTAGACGTTTTCAACATAGCTTTTGAAATTATAACAGATTCATTTTGTCATCACCTTTACGTGGTTTAACAGATTTTGCTGGGCTCCCTTCCCCCGTGGCTTATGAGCATCCTGGCAGAAGCTGATCTGTCACAGAGATTTCCCCCCCCATTACGCACAGAGGCATACAGCGGCAAGAAACTGTACTGTAGTTGTCATCCTTGGGAAATCTTCCTAGCGCAAAGCTTTATGGTGTTATATATTTTGCAGAAGAGTTATTAGAATAGCATATGTTTCCTCTTGCTTTCTCTCTGCATTGCTATCCCCAGGAGTTTGGGGCTAAAATGTGGAACACTTTTTAAAAATCTTTTGAAAACATTTTTTTTTAAATTTCCATGAACAGCTGCCTTTCAACAAAGACTAACCAGAGTCTTCATGAAAGAAGGATTTTTCCAAACAAATCTGTAACAGGGGTGGTGATCTCACCTTTTGGACAGGAACCCTCCCCTGCAATTTACCCTCTCTTGCACACCTAAACATGTAGACGCTTACCTACACACACTCCCATTGTTTCTTAATAAATATAAGAACTGACTGGTGGGAAGTTCCACTGGACTGTCTCAGAACCAAATTAAAATGAAATCATCTTCAGGTCAAACTTAGTTCCTGGGGGCTTCATGTAGATATCCACACAGTTTTCTTGGCAATATTGGTTCTCTATTGCCTTCTTCCCATTTGTTAGTTTGTTTATTTTACATTCTAGTCTAGTCAACTTCCCAGCTCAGTCTACAGTTCTGGAATACCTGACGGTGTCCCATCCAAGAACTTACTAGACTTGAATCTGCAAAATGTGACAAAGCATACTGATATTGGATGACTAATTTCACAAAAAAAATGGTCAGTGCTTTTGGAAATATATCTAGGTATGTGCCTGCCTGAAATACTGCAATTCCTAGAATAAAAAGTAGAAACGCATGCATGTTTGCCTACTCACGTTTACATGAAAGAGTGGAGTAGAATGGAATAAACAGTACATCAGCATTGAGAGATTAAAGAGCCCAGGAAACTGAAACCTTCTCTTGTCTTTCTCAGTCTACATGTAGCATTACACAACCAGTTAAGAAACTCATAGTCTCCTTCTACACCTTTTGGGTGGGATAATGACATCTCAGTTGAACAGGTGTGTTAATGATTGTCTGGGATACCAAAGGTGTCCCCATATGCCATTGCATTTAGCTTGAACTTGACACTTCTGCTTTTGATTCTTCCTATTGCTATTTTTGAATGAACCATCAGTTGCTTCTGTATGAAAAACCAGTACAAACCAAAGATAAAAGAACTCCCACTACCCCACCACAACAGTATTTCAATGTAGCTCTGTGGTTTGGCTGCACCTTGTATTTAATTCTACCTGTCATTAACTAGCAGAATTTTTAGGATTGATTTGGAACGTATCCAACCTGCGGCAGTTTTCAGTTTACATCTCTGTTTTTAGCCAGGCAAGTTATTTAATAAAAGTGAGTTTATATATGCACTAACACCAAAATGTGCTTTTTCTTCCAAATGTATGAGAATGTGTAGCTGAGAATCCTGTAAATAATAAATGTATTGTTACTGTTGGTGTTGGTGTTGGTGAAGGGATTTACATAATCCCTATCCTGGTGCTTTCTGATACGTTTGCCTGCATCTTCCAGGAATCCCATGTCTATTGGGAAAGATGATAAATGGGCCTTTCTCCCATTGGTAAATTAGAGGTAGACAATCAAGTGAGGAGAAAGATTTGATGTCTCTTTCAATTTTGCCTTCCTGGTGACAGCAGGGAAGTGGGCAGGATGGACAGTCACATAGACGCTCTTGATGTGACATCCAACACAACATGAGCTCTTAAGGTTGAAAAGCCTACAAAAGTCTTACAGTTAAGAGAAGCAAAACGACCCAAACTGAACAATAACAGTGCACAGCCACTTGGACATTTTTCCTTTAAATGGAAGCAAGTTGAATTGGTATGTCTCACTGTCATGCTATAAACAAGAAAAGATGATTTAGCATTTCATGATTGGGATAGGTGGGTGGGTCCAGTTTATTGACAGCCATAATCCAAACTCTCTCTGGCCTTCAATCACTAATAGCCTGTATTTCAAATCCTTGAAGTTTTGGTGATCCTCAATCTAAGACAATGGTGAAGAATCTCACTGGAACTGTGTTTTTTCCTAGGATTTTTAAAATCTATTTACACTGGTATTTGGGTACAGCTGGTTAAAAAAGGAATTCTCCAATGAAATGAGAGTCAGATGCTGCTACAATATTCCTACACTTTCAAAATACTTGAATATGCTGCAAAAGGCTTAACATTTTTTGAAGAGATATTCTGTCAGTGGATTATTGGGCTGGCTACCTTTAAAACTGCATAATAATGTCTTTCTGTCTCTCCTCCAATCCTGGTATGTCTTCTAAATATTTGACACCCTATTTTTGTACTATAACTCCTTAATCCCCAAACACTGTTCTCATTTGGTTTGATGGAACTGGAAACTGCAAATATGGAAGGCTTCATGTTTTGCAAGTCTGCCATAAAATGTCAAAAAATGGATGGAGAAATAGAGATGTAAATATATAGTCTGGCAGCAGGGCTTTTTAACTGGAAGGCTATTATTTTCCCATGGAAAACAGTTGCTTCTCTTTCCGTTTTTCAGGAAGCTGTGATGTCCTCAGTATGTCCCATTGCAAACCAGATGTCTTGGCTTGTAGTGGCTTTACAAAGTACTAGTTAGCTATGAATGATTTTTTCCCAAATACTTTCCAAAGCTAGGAGCTTATTTGTCTCCTGCCTTCCTCCTATAGTTAAGCAAAGCAATTCATTTATGTCAGAAATAAACCAGTGTTGGGATGCACCAAAATAAAGATAGTTTGGAACTAAATTGTCTTTAAATGTTCCTGGTCCTAAATATTTGAACACAATATAATTTGCTTGTGAAATTTTGAAACATAACTAAGACAGAGTGTTTTCCTTTTGTTTCTTTTTAAAGACCATCATCTTTGAATCAGCAAATTAAAAGGACATTAAAACCTCAATAGAAACTAGTCTAGATGATAGCACTTCAATTCAGCACATAAGGGAAATAGCCATATTCAATCTAATTAGGGCTTTTTGGGATATTCAGAGCTGTTATCATCTTGTAAAGTTCAAGAAAACAGTCTTCTAATTGGCTTCCTGCTGGGAAATCCATAAAAACGTCTTCATTGTCCTTCTGGGCAATCTATTCTGTAGTTTCACAGCTGGACTTTTCTCTTCTTCTCTTTTTAATATTGTGTCCTCACCTAAAAATATTGTTGCAAAAACTTCCATGCCACTAGCACCTGCTTATAATAAACATAAGGCGGATTTTGCATTTGTTTTAAAAAAAACCTAATTGACTTGGTAGTTTTTCACACATTAATTCTACTACTGCAGAAACTAGTATCACCAATCCCTCCTTTCCTATATACTGATCCTCTGGTTGTAATATAAAATACTTTAGTGATGGGTATGGTGTGGCCCTCCAGATTTTATTATAGAGCCACTCTTATGAACTCTAGGCTTTATGGCTACTATTGAAAGATGTTGGACACTACAATAAAACCTCTTTAGATACCCATGCTAAATTTAAATGCAACTTTATAGAATGTCAACAACACCATGAATATCCCTTTAAGGACATGTATACTTCTTTTACCTATTACACGACCCTGGCATATTCATAAGAAAGGGACAACATAATTTTCTCATCCAATGACATATGTCAGAAAAACGAACTTCTGTTTGTTTCAGTGATGTTAAAAACTAAGTTCAGCTTAATTTTAGTTTTACAATAGGAATGCTTTGTAGGATAATTTAAAGTACCAGAGTGAAATCACAAATAGTTTAGAATCAATGTATGGCATAACAAAATAATTATGGGCTGAAGTAAAAAAAGAACTGCCATTCAAATGAGTCCTAAATTCTGTGGAAATCAAGGATATACTCTACTTACTGGGAAGAAAATTGACCCAAGATTTCAAATAATTCCCACAAAATGAAAAGATTAAAAAAAAATAGAACAAATGTCCAATGTCCACCCAGTTCACCTTGTCAACCTAGAATTGCCAGCTTCAAATAAAACTAGTCCTGGGGATTTTCTCTCCACCAGAGTGGAGTGATAGATGCACATATGTTTCTGTATAGTTATGTCTGTGTGCATAGGCCAAAGGATCTAAAAGAATACGGGGCAAGAAATAAAACGAATTGATTTGGTAAAGGTTCCCCTCGCACATATGTGCTAGTCATTCCCGACTCTATGGGGCAGTGCTCATCTCAGTTTCAAAGCCGAAGAGCCAGCGCTGTCCGAAGACATCTCCATGGTCATGTAGCCGGACTGATTAAATGCCAAAGGCGCACTGAACTCTGTTACCTTCCCACCAAAGGTGGTCCCTATTTTTATACTTGCATTTTGAACTGCTAGATTGGCAGAAGCTGGGACAAGTAACGGGAGCTCACTCCATTATGCAGCGATAGGGATTCGAACCCCGAACTATCGACCTTTCTGATTGACAAGCTCAGTGTCTTAGCTACTGAGCCACCACATCCCTGTTTTGATTTAATAACTGTATGTTAAGATGAATTGACTGTACAATATGATACAGCATTGATAGAATTATTAGATCCCTGTGTTTATACAGCACACACCAACCATTCTCATGCAGAGAAACATATGATATGAAAACATAAGAAGACGATGGGAAGAAGGTAAAGGGATAGCAATGCAGAAAAAGAAAGGAGGGGAAAATGCAACGTGTTATGGGAAGAGATATCAAAAGATGGAGAGAGAGAAATTACACATTACAAAAAAGAGTTAATCTCCCAAGCAATGACTAATTTAAGGAAACCCACAGTTTACCAGCAATATCTGAAAAAACCTGCAGCTTCAGCCCCTAGATTGTTTTTATCAGTGTTATTTATTTTGTTTTTCACTGAATTAAAGTTGACTCAAGTTGCTTGAAGGGGAGGGGATTCCAAGGGAGACAAAATAACAAAAGCAGCATAATTTGTTATGGATGATGCAATGTCACATACAGCTACAAAAGAGTCATTTCTTGCAATGGAAAAGCCATATGCTTTGTTAGAAGTAATTGGTGAACTATTTCTTCACCTTGTAGAGTAAAGGATTTTTTAAAAGTTAGATTATATGTCTCTAAGAAATGATATGCAGTAATCCTAACTTTAGGTTCAAGGGTAAAAGCCTTATTATATCCGAAGGTACGTGAATTGTGCTAATAGAAATAAACTGTGGATGGGTTACCTCACTCTATTGGTTTTTATATCTCCAAAAGTATCAAAACAGTTGATAGAAAGAAACATCCATTTGCTGCAGCCTGTCCATTGTTTCCAAGGACAGGCAAATGGGTGCAAAAAGTATTTGGGTTATGAAGAAGAGACTCAAGGCAGAGTCAGAAATTAACTGGCTTCTGCTATTGACTCCTGGTGCTAATGTGAAAGAGGTTTTCTTTCATGATGCTTTGCTGCAACAAGCTAAAGTTGCCAATCATCTGAAAACAGGTGATATTGTGGAAGCTGAGTGTTACTAGAATCTGTGTAACAGATATATATTTAATATTTGTATTGATATGTTCATATGCCTGCAACTGTTCCTCTGAAACCACAAGCAGTTCGCACAGATAGCCTTTCCTCTTACAACTTTGCAAAATATGTTGAAGCCAGTTATGGCTTTAACAAATCACCTTCCCTTGAGGTGGCAGGATGGTTATATTGCCCTAATTGTCAACTCCTGTGATTATATAATAATAAGATCAGTGCTGTCCTTAGAATAGTAAAGTTGGTACAAGTTAAGTAAAGTGATTGGCTATCTCTAATTTTGCTTTCCCTTCTACCAATAACTCGGCTGCAAGTTAATATATATCCACCAAATTATCCCATTTAACATGGGAAGAACTGTGGAGGAGGTGAGTTTGGAAAGAGGACTAGGCCCTCTGATTAAAACTATATTATCTATTCTGGCATGGCTATTTTAATGACTGAGGTATATTAACATCTATGGCAATAGCCTTACTTGGTGACCATATAGATTTACCCTGAATTTTAAAATGTTTTTATGTTGCATGCTGCCCAGAGTCGCTAATTGAGATGGGCAGCTATAGAAGTTGAATGAATGAATGAATGAATGAATAAATAAATAAATAAATAGCTATTTCTCCCTCCAATAAGCAGCTGGGGGAGTCCTTTCTTTACCGCCAGGTTTCTGATTCCCTGGAGCTGATCTGTGGGTCAGAGATCTGGTGAGTAAGGGGATAAAAAAGGCATCTTTCCCACTTCTGCCCTCCCCTCAACCCAGCGGGCAAGATGCATAGGAGGAACATGGCCTGTAAGAGTGCTAGATCTATGTTCTGACTGCTCTTGACCATGGATTCCCCAGCCTCCATTTCAGCACCACAATAAATTAATTGTTTCTCATGCCTTCCTGCTTCATTGCTCTCTGTCGCACTCCAGAATCTCTTTTCCTCCCCTTATTGCTGATCAGCCATCATTTGAAGAAAGAAGCTTATAATCGTCAATTAAGTTCAACGGGTGTGAGGGGAGGGAAGAAGATGAAGTTTTTTTTTTTTTTCCTATCCCTCAATCCAAAGGAGCCCAAGAAAACAGTGTCAAAATAGAAGTAGGACGAAGGCTCTGTAGGTCTAATAAAGTGTGCCTGTCTGGGCACATGAAACAGAAAGAGGCATGACTGTCACATAAAAAAAAAATACTGCCATTATTGTTTTTATAAATAACTCAAGGCAACCATCACACACTTCTTCTTCCTATTGTTCTCTAAACAGGAACCCTGGGAGGGGAATTGGGTTATTGACAAAAAGTGACCAGTCCAAAGTCATCTGACAGGCTTTTATGCCTAAAGCAGGACTACAACTAATTGTCTCCTGGTATCTAGTCTGCTGCTAGAATAAACTGGTCCTTTTGTACTCTTGGGGTGCATAGAGCTTTCATCCCTAAAATATCCTCTAGCTTCATCTATACAGTGAAGCCCTATCAGGCTTAAGGTGAAGCCCTTGATCAAGCCTTTATCTTGATCAAGATAAAGACTAGCCACTTTTGATTGTGCATTAAAACCAGTCCAACACATAAACAATGAATTGCAGCCCATCATGGTCAATAAAATTACTTTTCCTTTACAAGCTTTTCTTTTGCAAGCCCCTTGAGAGCTGTATGCAAGGAAATTTCATGTTAATGTATGCCGATTAGTGTACATTTAAAGTGACAATAAAGCTAGTCTAAGTCTAAGTTCTAAGTCTAATTGGGCTGCTCCTAATTACAGGCTGTTCTGCCCCAACAACCTAATACAGCTTATTAACAACAACAAACTACAAATAAAACAAAAAGGAAATACCCCTCCTTATAACAATTCAAGAGAATAAATGTAATCAGTTCAGAAAAAATACACCAAGTTCTAATTACAGCAATTAATGTTTGGGAACTTTATTCTATTTATCATCTTCCACTGTGATATATGCCATCAGAAGGGATCAGTGCCAGTCTGCAGAATATATAGAATGAACTGGCAAAATTACATAAATGGGTATAAAGGTAATCTCAGAAATTTCAGTATTCAAAGATTAACGGGAAGGGGGAGGGAACTTCAGCTGTCTAAGGAACTCTGCCACTGACCTCAAAGTGACCATTTTTGAACAATGGGAAGTTCAGACTTCTAGCCTGGAGCCCCCTCACGAACTGTTCAAGTTCTTCAAGGTTGGGTGGCTTCAGAGTACACTGCACATCCAGCAGTGTGCACAAAGCTGCCCATTCTGGAAGCCCTGCCCAAAGTGGTTTAAGATTATGTGAATTGCTTTGTCAAGGTGAATCACTTCACCTCTTCGCTTCAATGAAGCGAATCATGTTGCTTCCACAGCACAAATTTCTTTGTTGAAGCGAAGTTGTTTGGCATAGGTCTACGTATTACCAAGTATGCTTGTGGACATTCAAACTTAACAACTCTGTAATTACTTTCACCCTCCCATTTTAAATTGACTGCACAGTTTATAACCAATCACATCAATCTATGTGTGTGTGTGTATGTGTATATGTGTGAGTGACTTAAAATAATGCTTCATGTATTGATGGAAATGTGCTGCTCAAAACTGAAACTTTAATTATTATGGTGTTATGCATTAAGTAGCATCCTTTTGGACAAAATGATTTGGAAACAGAAAGTCATTTAGAAACAGGAAGACAATTAAGTTTTAAGTTTTTATAGTTGAAAAAGATTGATACTATAAATCTGGCAATGCACTCATTCTACATCAATTACACAATTGTTTGTAGGATTCTTAACTCTTCCTGTATTTTTATACAAAAACTACAGCATTGAAAGAATATGGAACAAATATTTAATCATTTTATTATAAAACATGACAGAAATCAATATATCAAGTTTTACCTAATGTGTAAAGCAATCATGCTTTTAGGGGCTTTCCCTTTTCTTTCTTGCCTATAAGGTAATATATAGGATTATTGATTGATTCTGTGTCATCAAGCCATGTTCAGCTCTTAGCAACCATATATATAGACCTCCACAATGATCAGTCTCCCTACTGGCCCTTCAGATATTACAAGGGTACATCCATCACCACAGAAATGAAGTCCACCTTGCTTGGTGTTTCCTTCCAATTTTGCCACAATTATAAAGGGATTAGAATGATCCTTGCATAATACATCCAAGATATCCGTAATTCCAGTCTGGTCAATTGTGCCTTGAGTGAAAACTCTGGTTTTGTTTAATGATCATTTGTTTGTTTCCTAGGTCAGGATTGGTGATACTAGTTTCATTGTCAGAAGTCTTTTCCAATGAAATATAGTTTAAAATTTTTAATTGTATTTTTTCCTACTAAAATTTTTAACAACCCATGTTATAAATTGCTGTCACATGTTTATTTTTAAGCGCACACACCTAAAGTTTCATGGAAAAACCATACTAAAAGATTTTTAATTCATCTTCATTGTGAAAAATTGCCACTGTTTTACAACTGTTCTATTCATTTGTTGAACCTCTGACATATTTTTTTCCTTTATTTTATTCCTTCTTGACAGATAGAATCAAAGGGATGGAGTAGTTGTCATTAGTTGCTAACAAATCATACAACCAATTGGCTCTGGTAACCTGGCTATGATGCACAGGACAAACAAAGAAAGCCACACCATACTAATTTGAAATAGAACAAAACTGACTGTGGCAGGAACATATCTTCCTGTCTCCCAGGAAATTAGGCTGTCATACCCATCATCTTTACATGTTCACTTCTGTTAATAAGAGAAACCACACAAATTCACATAAATGCACATTGAATGCATAGTTCTAATGTTTGCCTTCCCTAGCATTTCTTCACTCCTGGCAACATTCTACCAACATTCCTTTTATTTCATCATTGATAAGAAACTTTCTAACTTTGGTGGGCTCACTCTAAGACTCTATCCATTAATTTGTCCTTAATGTGTTGAGCATGGGGAAAAAAAGCTTTACTTGCATGTTTGTCTTGTGGTTTAGCATGTGTGTCAATCCAGCCCATTTGGGCAGTTTCTATTCAATATATTTGGACAACCCAGGACATTGATCAATGTACAAGCAGGTTAAAGATGCTGTGTGAACACAATCTAAAAACTCTGTCTTGATACATGCCTCCCAGTACATACTATACAAGCTACCCATATATGAATGAAATATTTCGCTGTAGTTTATGAGTTTTTCCAAGAGGCAAGAGAGTAAATTTCCCTTGCCCACTCAGTGTTTTGGGTAGCTGAATATGCTCTCATCAGGGGGCTGTCCTAGAGCAAGATCCCAGGAGATTCTTTGCTGCATGTTTCACTGATTTCCTTTCGGTCCTCCCATTTAGAGTGCAGTACTGCAGGCTACTTCTGTTGATCACTGCCTGCCAGCAGTTTGGCAGATCAATTCTTACCAGGCTCAAGATTGACTCAGCCTTCCATCCTTCCTAGGTTGGTAAAATAACCCAGACTGTTGGGAGAAATATGCTGAATCTGCAAACCACTTAGAGAGGGCTGTAAAGCATTATAAAGCGGTATATAAATCTAAGTGCTATTGCTATTATGCCCATCTCAGACCTTGGGCAGATCCTTTATTGCTGGTTCAATTATAAACAAGATTGCAGACAGGTAGGAATTGGCCTTTTTGGGCCAATAATAATCGCTTACCATACCATAACGCAGATTATACTGACCATGTTTCAGAAAAAGAAATGCCACTTTCAAACCTCCTGTGACAAGACAGACAAACACCAAGCATTTCCAGGGTGACATTGGGTAGGAGAGAGAGTTGCTCACCATAGTCTTTCTTGCAATACTTCTTCATGTTTATCTTCAGCTTCCCTTTGGATGCCTTGCAGTAGGTATCACAGTCTTTGGGGATGGACAAGAAGAAAAAGAAATATAGATATAGATATGTACATATATACACATACATTAGAAAGTTAGTCTTAATACGCATGAGGGCATGTGGGAAGAAGGGAGGGATGCAGCAAAGGGGAAGGGAAGCGAGAGAGCAACTTACTCTCTGCCATGAATAAGCAGTGTGCCTAGGAGATCCATCTGCCAGGACCTGATTGGGTCATCTAATGGGGGCATTCATTGAAAAACCTTCTATATTCCAAAGAAAGCCCTTCACAAAAGAAGCCATCCGCCTCTCCTTTCTTGTACTCCCCTCCTTGTCTGATGAATTTTTTAGCCTGTCTTCTGCTGCCTGCTGCAACTCAGCTGCCTCCATGGGAGACCCTGGGCCTCCCTTATTGTACCACCCAGATCTTTAGAGAGCCACAACTCTTCCCCCCCTTTCCCGGTTCTTAAACGGCAAACTGGAGCCTGATTAAAGCCCACAGAGGCCTCTTTGTCACCCCTAACCCAGACCTGTGTCAGGCTTTGGCATTCATTGCAGAAGGATTCTGGCTGGGGTCACCCCTCCACAAAAGGGGTCAGAGAGGAAATTAGCAGCCCATGAAGCATTAGCAAAGCCTTTGGCGTCCACTCTACTGGAGTGTGCAAATAAAATGCCCCAGTGGGATTGCTTCATTTCTAATAGGCCCTACTGCTGTGATACAATGGTTTTACTCCTTCTGAACATCATCCTGTGTTCCAGTGCTACTAATGTAATGCAGCATAGCCACTTTGGCAGAGCCTGCTGGAGCTATTTTGCATCACTTGGAACATGGGGAGCTCAGTTATGCTTTGTGCATCAAAGGCGGATCCTCACAGCCATCATCGGTTGGGACTGAACGGAGCGCTTGCGACTAGCTCTAGCTGCTTATTATTCTATTGGAAAGACCAAAAAGTGCTTACTCTGGAATGGCATTCATGTTTATTCAAATAAACCAGGGCCGAAGTGGTATATATGTTTCATTCTTGTGAAACAATCTCTAATGTACACACCTTGTTTATCTCCTAGAAGGCCTCTGGAGCCTGGAGAGGGTGAAAAACGGACCGGGCCCATTGGAAGTCAGAAAATGGGCCGTTTCTGGCATCCAGAGGGCCTCTGGGGATACAAGGAAGACTGGTTTTGCCCTCCCTAGGCTCCTAAAAAGTCCCTTGAGCCTGGGAAGGGTGAAAAACGGATCTACCAGGCCCACCGGAAGTCAGAAAATGGGCCGTTTCCAGCCCCGGAGGGCCTCATATTATTAAAAATGTGTGTGAAAGACATTGCTCTCTTCATAAAAACTACTGAAAGTAGCAACATGGGGATCTGCAACAATTTCCTATCTATGAATGGCTATCTTGTTAGTTTATTGAAAGCAAATAGCAATCAAATAAAGAGCTATACATTACAAAATGTTTAATCACCATCACCATCTTGCTAAGCACTTAGAATAAGGTTTGGCATATTTCATACACTATGGAAATATAATACATAAAAACCAGTAACATCACAACAGGGTTGCTTTGCTGCTATAATCATTATACTGTGGTTTTTCCAAGGAACTCAGTCCTCCTGGCTCTCTCTACATATATAGTCATGCTTCATATTTTTGTTGGCATTATTTTGATAGCTTGAATCTATTCCATTCCAGAAAAAGGCAGCAGTATCAGAAGCAACAGGGACACAGGAGCTGCCAAGAATTAAAAGAATGTCCCAGATAACTGCAGAGGAAGCAGAATCCAGGTGCGCCTTCCACTGAGCAATTGTCCAATCACTTCTCTATTGATTAATGGAAGAATAGTTCTCCTGGAACTGCTAATCAATACAAAGTTCCCCTGTAACTATAAACTAAGGTCTACAGATAAAGTAGCCAATAAACCATCTTAGAGGAGAAAATGACTCAATTGAAAAACATGCCTAGATACAGGACAGATCAAGTCTCATCTGAGTACCATTTTAATACTACTAATCATTGCATTGCATTGCTTCTGACATATTTTGATTTATTTAATCCCACAGGATCAGGGTAATGGTCTCTTTGCTCCCCACCATCCCTGAATGCAAACTCATAGCCACCAAATATAAATCTGTGAAGCAAACTCGATTTGATGGTGAAAAGATATTAAAGTGAGCAAGTTGCCTCTTTCAACATTTTTTTTCTAGGATCATGCAGCACAAGCTCAGGAAAAGATACCGTTTATTTGAGGAGTTGCTGATTAAAATAATATATGGTTTTTTTTCCCCCTTCCACTCAAATGTGTTTCATTCTCAGAGATTGCCAAGACAATTCCCTGTATATATATTTTTGGCAAAGTTTTTCAGAAGTGGTTTGCTATTGCTGCCTTCTAAAAGCTGACAGAAAATAACTGGCCCAAAGTCACTCAGCTGGTTTTGTGCTCAAGGTGGGATTAAAAGTCACAGTCTCCCAGTTTCTAACCTGATAGCTTAAACACTACACTAAACTGGCTGTTGTGATATATATTCACACACAATCTCTTTCCATTCAAATCCAGATCACTGCAAAGCCCTGATTGTCTTACCGACTTTTCTTTCTGAATCTTTTAACTGTTCTTGAATCAATGCAGCAATTATTTCTTCCTGTCCAGGTATCCACATGGGCCTAAGCATTGGCTCTTAACTCTCAAATCCTACATAGAACCCATCCTTGGCTGCACGTAGAAACCAGATGGGCAGGAAAAGGATTCAGGTGGTTGAGTTCAGGCTACAGAAAATCCAATGTAATTCCTCTTGGACTCTACAGAATTAGCTAATCCCAGATGACTTCACAAGAAGTTGTCTAGCCATCTCATTAGATTTGAACATATCAAACCACCATCTGTCTGTCTGTCTTTTGGTCAGTTATATCCAGAGACTTTGTAGAGATCCAATCCAGAGTAAATAAATTACCCAATTAGATGGATGGATGTTCCAATTTTTCCCTAAAACTCATCTTTGATTCTTCCATTATTACCATTCACTAGAATACAGCATAACAAGCTATGTAGCCCTATGCTGACATGCTGTCACATTAACATAGATGAGACTATAGATGAGACCAATTCATACTTTTTATCATTTATTCTTGTTCCATTCTTAATTAAAGCTACACCGTCATTTCCCTTTCATTCATTAATTCTATGGCACAAAACCAGAAGACATAGATTCAGAACTATTGCATCCTTCTGCTTCTTAGTTTTACAACATATTCTTTCATTTCAATAATTAATTTATGCTATTTATATACCTACTTTTGTTAGGAGGCCAGGAATTTCATCATTGAATTCTTTAAGAATTCTCAGGTGGATGCCATCCAGACTTGGTGATTTGTTTCTGTAGGCTGTCTCAAGATGTTTTGCAATATCTTCATCTGCTACTTTAATTAGCTTTATTTGTTCCAATTCATTCCCTGAAAAAGTCAATACTGGGCCAAGTTTCTGTCTCTTCTATGGTAGCAGAGACTGTATACATTCCTCGAGCTTCTCATTCAGTCTGTGGCTATCTAATGGCGGAACTATTGTTCTGGACTTTTTCCACTCAAATACATTTAATTTTTTTATTATTTCCTAGGTTTTTTTTTTAACCTCAAATTTTTTTTTAGGTTCCTTTTATTGCCCTACACTTTTTCTGCTTCTCTTTCTGCTCTCTGTTAGGACAGGTTATAAGGAAGCCATCTTAACTTTGACAGGTTCCTGGATGTTGGTTGACCCTTCATTACATTGGGCAAAACATTACAGTCAAGCCTCAATTTTGTACTTTTAAATATCCTTATGAGGATATTTAATTATTTTGACTTTTCCTTTCAATCTCTTTTTCACCAGTCTATCTATTTACTGGATTATATACCTGCCCATCTTATGCAACATAGGTTTGAGTGGCTCAAAAACAACAATAAATGTAATAAATGCAGAAAAATCAACATAGAAAACTTCCAGATCTCCAACTGCTACCCTTCTCCATATATCCTTAAAAAAACTCACACTACCCTAGTACTTATAGTAAAATGCAGGTTTTTACTGCTTTTCAGAGGGTTGGGACCTGTGAATCCAAGGGGCAGCTATTGAGAAAGCATTAAATGACAACAATTGAAGAAAAGGACCTGAATCCCAGCCACCCTATCAGACCTAAGTAAATCTCCTCAGGGAGAGGCAACCCTGAAGATAACCTGGTCCTCTGTCAAACAGGGTTCATGGGTAATAATTCACAACATGAATTGCCCACCTGGAAACAAATTGAAAGCCAATACAATTCACCCAGCAGCAATGTAACATGGGTGAATTGTGAGGTGCTTAGAACTGTGTATGCTGTCATTCCCTGGGCCAGATGTAATTTCTGGAAAATTTATTCTAAACTTAGGTAACCATAAATTTTAGTAGAATGGTTAAATGCCTCTGATTATTGACTGAATTTAATTAATGCAGATGAAGACATTTTATGTTTCTTTACTGTTTCCATAGAAACAGAAAGAAAAAAAGTATGAATAAGAGATTGTCAACCTATCTCCAATACAACAAAACATTTTTTCATTTACACAAGTAATACAAGTTTTCTTGCTCTTTTGAGGACTAACAAGATGGTTTTTTAAAAAATTTCATCAATAAAACTATAGCAGATGGTAAAGAGACATACCTTAGTTTTCGTCTATGATTTCTAAGATTGCCTAGCAATACCTCCTGCTGACTGAATGAAAAAACCATAAAACATCACTATTATATTTTTTTTACCCAGCAACAATACAACTTTACCTTGGTGAAAGTACAGAGAATAGAAATACAGCATGTTTTTAATTTGGTTTGGAATTCAGATGGATCATGTTAAAAGCCATATAGGTTTTGGCTTCACCGTCTATCAGATTTTACATTAACTCTAACTTAATGTAAATGTAATGTAAATAATGGGGCTTTCTTGAGCCTTGATTATGAATCTATCTTTTGATTGTAACAATATGGAAAAGAGAAAAATAAATAAAATAACGTATTCATATTACTTCCATTTCCATATAATTTCTGTATCAATTTTGAACTGTATGGTTGCTGGGACAACTATGGATCTGTTCCAATCCTTTAATAATTCTTTGGTTATGTAGGGATATTTTCCTAATTTTAATTTTGTGGCTGTATAGGAAGAGATTGACTATCGAAGTCAGAGCATTGAGGATTTAGTTTGGGGCTTCCTTACACATCGTCAAGGATGGAAAACTTCCTGCTGGAAGCTGAGGAATTTTTCAGAATACTGAGGAATTTTTTGGTTAATATGGTTCACACTTCTTTTTAAGCAAGAAAGGAAAAAAGTATTTAGAAGAAGTATCATTTTTTATTATAACAAGTTGACAATAAAATTGATAATAGTTAGGGTTAAGTTAGGGTTGTTGATAGGAATGAAATAATTGTGTCGAATACCACATCTATAAAATATATTGACAATATATTTATTTTACTGCTCCTTTGTTGTCCAAAAGGCTATCAGAGTCTGGACCTATTTGGTGCAATCCCAATAAAATGACCTTAATGATAAGATAGTCATAATAATGGGAGTGGCATGTGACCTATAATGGTTATAGCTGCAATTTTTAAAAAAAAGATGGCATCAGCCAGCTGACATATAATGCATAGATCTGTTGTAGCAGGGGTGAAATGCTACTCGTTCTGACCGGTTTGCTAGAACTGGTAGCAAAAAATGCTAAGGTTCACCTGAACAGGTAGTTTAAAAAAGCTTTAAAAGTGGGGGGGGAGGTTCCGTGACACTTAGCTGTGTCGCACAATCATCAGAACCTTCCCCCCCCCCACTTTTTAAAGCATAATTTCCTGCCAGTTCAGGCTAATGTGGGGGGGGGGATGCTTTAAAAACTGAAAAAAAAGTTGGCCATATGACCCATCACCACCAAGCCACACCCACAGAACCAGTGGCAAAAACATTTAGATTACCTATAGATCCATAACAGGAACCTTCTTAAAGCTGGGCAAACTCCTAACTGACAACTTATTGTGCTTTCTTGATTTGTACCGAATTCTCTGCTGAGATTGAAATCCGGACTAATTTAAGAAGGTTAGTGGGGCGGGAGCTCAGCCTTTCCGTGATGATGCCAGTCTTTTGGAACATGCCATCCCAGTGGGTATCTACTCCCTATCTATCTACCTCCCTTTGTACAAAACAGCAGTCCTCTTTCCAAACCAAGCAAGCGGGGAAAAAAAACTCCTTTGAAAGAAGGGGAGGGGGAAGTTAGGGCTGCCACTACTATCCCTTAACTCATATCTACTAACATACAGCAGCACAGATGAACCTCAAATCTTCTCTCCCAGAATTCCTCTAGGTCTACCCACCTCCTTGCCTGAATGTGGCAGCTTGGTAAGTAATATGTCTCCATATATCTTCTATGGGAGTGCTTTACTTGGCAACCACCTGCTAACCCAGTGAGAGACAGTTCCAACAACCTGTGCTGCTTTTCTGACACACTTAAAGAGAAAATATGAAAAATAAAATTGAAGTAAATTCTACGATATCTTCTCCTAGTCCTGTACTGGGGAATATTCCTTCCCCAATTCCATAAGGAGGTAAGCTAATTTTACAGTAGCTAGACAAGAGAAGGGGAAGATAATATCTTGAAAAAACCCTTTTAACTTTATGTAGTCATGGAAATATTCAATTATGGAAAGGTAAAAATACAGAGTTTTTCAAATCACAAACATCTTTTTTTTTAAAAAAAACACCTCTGATTGAAAAATATTAAGGAAAATATAAATCTGGGAAGATCACCAGATGATTCCGAGCCACTCCAAAGTAGCATGAGAAGAGTTTAACCATTTATATTATTATTACATTATATTAATTTGTTTATTCTGCTTTATATTTGCACATCAGCTTGAGTTCCTTAGGATTCAAGTAGTTGATAAATTTTATAAATTGTAGGTAAATAAAATAAAGTAATTAACCTTTTTGGGGGTTTTTTGTTGCTACATTTGGCCTCTCCGGTCTATTCCCTTTGATGTAAAAATAGCATAAGATGTTTGTGTAATCATTTAGTGCATAGTTCTGGCTGATTTCCCAGACTGAGGCAGAGGGCTGCATTAAAAATACTGAAGCTGGCTGATTTTCCCAACTTGAAGGCTCAGAATGTTATATGAAGCAACCCTGATAAAAACCAAAGAGAAATTGTGCAAACACGTTTGGGACTTTCATTTCCAACTATCAGAGAAATCCAAGAGAAATAATATCCACATGCCTTTTGGGTTTTTTATGTATAAATTTTGATGTGGAATATTTTCTGGACATATCCAAATAACCAAATGTAAGTTCCACTAAATTCTTAGCAATGGAATTTCCTAGTCAGAGTATTTAAGAATGCAATGGCTATTGGAATTTAACATTTACAGGCTGTTCATTGTTAGTATATGATCAACGTGTAATAGCTATCAGTATCTGACAGGTGATTTGCAACTAATTTTTTTTTTTACAAATGTTACATTTAAATTTTTTAAACTGTTTGAATAGACAGATGTCCAATTTGATTCCATCCAAATTTGAACACCAGTTTTTTTTTTTTTTAAAAAAAATTCAATCTAGAATATTTAATTGGTTTTTACATTTTTGAAATGAAATCCAGGTCTAACTTTATTTTCTTTGTATTACAGTGTAAAACATATGAGCAGCTTCAAATGCTGCTCCAGCATCACATTAATTGCACCATTTCCCAGTGTGGAAATAAACCTTATTTAATTTAGCTATTGGCTATGCTAGCTAGAACTTACAAAAAGAGTAGTCCCAACCTCTGAAAGTCACCAGCGTGGCCAGAATTTTTAAAACAGGGTTTTCCAATGCCAGGCATAGAAACCTATTTTTTATCTTCACATTAATGGTTAGCAATCTAAATGGACCAATGAAGCAATCAAGGTCAGCATTAGCAACTCATGTAGATTGGATTCCATGAGGCTTTGAAAGGAGATGCAATTTGAATATAGATTTTGAGAAAGATAAAAGAATGAAACACTAAACTCTTCCTTATACCGCATGTCATGTCCTTTCCCTCTCACCTCTGATAGTCTTGAATTGTACTAGAAGTAGGACAATACACATTTTACTTTATATAATGTGGCTATCTTGCTGTGCTCTGCTAATATTTTATCTTCAACATGCTGTCTCCAACACTAAGTAATGTTGCAAACATATTACTTCTGTGAAGAAATAAGTGCCTAGCTAAATGTGATTGATCTTAAAAATCTAAGACGATTGGAACCAGTTGATACAGTACTTAGATGAGAGAATATCAGGAAATTCCAGGCTTGTATCCTAGGATGAAAGATCATCAGACCAGAAAATATTTTTTTTTAACCAAGAAAACTACATGGATGTATCTATGGGGTCACCAGGAGCCAAGTTTGATTTAAAAATAATTTAAATTCAAGAGAGATGAAACTAGCAGTTGTGGACAGAGGTGACTGCCAATACATTGTAGTGAATAATATTTTTATCTTCTATTCATTTTTTCTATTTTAACACAGACTAACTTCTAGTATATTGAAACAAACATGTAATGGTGCAGTACCTTAATAAGCTTTATGTTTGGATGAAATTCCTGCATTTCCAAGAAGAAATGCAAACTGAACCAATATTCTGAGATTTTCTGCAACTTTAAGAGAATGGTAACAAAGTACTGGTTGTCTGGCAAGAAAACATCCATATGCCAGTTTGTGAGGACTCTCCTAGACCTCAACTCCTAGAAAGTACGTACATAAAATTAAGAACATGGCTGAATAAATAGAAATAATTTAGGAGAAGATGCATGCTTTTTGGATTGAAAAATAAGATATGGATTCAATTGATGAATAAGATGTCCTAATTGGTTGTGTTGGGTAACAACTTTTTGCAATTCCTGATCTGAATGTTTATGGGAATTAAAATGCATTTCTGCTCCTGTCCCTGCTCTTGGAAGATGCAAATGTTCTTTTCCCCAAAAGATGAAATATTAAATCTAGTTGATTTTTTTAAAAAAAAGATTGCAAGTTTGGAAATATACAGCTCCATCTTTCATTCCTAGTCAAAACTACATGGACTTGAAAAGTAGCAGATTTTTTGAAAACACATCATATTTTAAAATCTCCAAGTAAGAAAATGTAGGGCAGCTGTTTTGCCTCATTTGCTGTTTAGGTATATTGTCAGAAATAATTTTATAGCTGGATGCCTTTCTTGCCACTTCACTACTTAATAATTCCTCTATTTTTTTTAGTGCTTCTTGTGACTCCCGAGTAAGCAATCACTATAAGCCAACTACTGGTGTTTTCTTCTCTTAAGCAGCAACTAATAGGGTGTCCCACAATCTCCCCATCCCTGTATTAACCCCTTGAAAAAGGTTTAGCATGCTAAATCAGGATGATATTCACATAGATTTTAAAGTAATGTAGTCATTAAATGTCTGACATTAAAGCCATGGAACACACAACACTTCTTAAATAACAACACTACAGCTATTTAGAGCCTAAAATGAAGTGCAACTTGGCATTAGTTGGGATATATAATACTCAGCAGAATGCCAGACACTTGAGATACGGAGTGGCTAATGTCTACAGTATATTATATTTTGGTTATAATTTGGGAGAAAACTGGTGCATATTGTTCACAGCACATTTATTTTATTATGTCATCTATTACCCATTTTATTTATTTATTTATGATCTTTGGATTATGCTACGTCTTGAGATATCTTAAGCTTGGACTACTTATATGTCACTTTCCCAAAATGGCTTCTAGAAATCATTTTGATTAATTGTAACACAGCACAACATTCACATACAACTGGGGTCCTCCATGGCTGGGAACAAAAAGTAAATTCCTGTAAAGGATATTCATAGGATTTCATTGAATCCATCCACATGTAATCTTGTAACCATAGACTGGGAATGTCTTAATGAGGTCAATTAAATCTTAGTTACAAAATCTGTGTAAACTCAGATTCAACGTACCATGTGAGCTCAGAAAATGATTAATTAAGCAAAAGTTCAATTTCTACCTTGTAGATAAAGTGTCTCTAGAAAACGTCCAGAAGTTAAAGACAAAGGGGAGACTAGGAAACCTACCAGTGGAAACATTTCATTAAATAGGAATCAGGTTTTTAAAATGCACAATGAAAGCTGTGACAAACAAATCAAGAGACAGGAAAGCACCAAATTAATCTTCATCCAACACCATTTTTCAGAAGAGGAAACATATGAGAAGAAGTTCTTGTAATGTTTAGCCAAATGCTATCAGTTTTGAGGCATGGTAAGCAAAGAGAGAAAGATTATGGTTATCCATTTTCCATAGTTGATCATTTAGACCAGTGGTGGGTTCCTACTGGTTCTGATTGGTTCAGCCGAACCGGTAGTAATTTGGCGGCCTGGGTTGCTGGAACCGGCAGAGACCCAAGCCTGCCACTCCCCTGAACCAGTTCTCCAGGTGGCGGCAGTGACGCCATCTTGTTTTTCAGTTTTGCACATGCACAGAACAATTTTAATTGCACTGCACATGCATGTGCAGTGTGCATCAAGCATGCACACGCACAAAGTGTGCACATGAGCGAACCGGCAGTAGTGCCTGCTGGAACCCCCCCCCCCCTGATTTAGACTATTACAGAAGAAAGAGCAGGAGGTGCCAGCCTTAGGTTTAACTCTATCCCAGAATAAATTATATGTAGAAATAATATCTATTTATAGATAAACTACCTGATAACCTCAGAATATTTCAGAAGAGAAATGATCCACCATAGTTATGCAGTTGCTGGAGAGCAGATGTGCAGTTAAAACCCTGAGAATGAAAGGATATCATACATAAAAGAAAAGCCAATATACTAAACCTGATACTGTACTAGTAGAAGACCAAAATCATTGTCTCTCTTTTATGTCAAAATATGTCTCAGAAAGGCCAACCATTAGCAATTAATTCTTCTTAGTGCAAGAATTTGCTATACCAACCAATCCTACAATTCTTCACCGTTATGCTTAGTCTCAATTTGTCCTTGGAGTAACTTTATTCATTTTAATATCTTCAAGAACAACATCAGAGCAGCAAATGGTTGCATGGATGACTGTAAAAAATGTTTTTGGAGAGCCAGAGTTTGTTTTCTCTTCCAAGTAAGTACTGTTTCTGCCAAATATTTTGCTGCTTTAAGCGGTTCTGTGACTCAGTCTGCCATTATTTTGCAAACTTAGTTGGAATGGCCATCGAGTGGATGAAGACCAAAGTTAGAATGTCTACAAAGGAAACTGTGTGAAAAGGGTTTGCCTGGAACTACAATTCAGCATAAATGGATCTATCAGATGAATCTATGAGAAGCCTGATGCCATGTATTGCATAAGAAATATTTTTCTCAGCATGACCCTGCTTCAGAAAAGGCTTTGTGAAGTATGAGAATTAGCAAATACCTTCTTAAAAGAAAGTATTTCATGAGATGAGATACTGAGAGATTCAACATAGTTATAAATGCTAGAAAACTGGGCAAAATTCTTCAGAGTTGTTCCAGAAGATCAGAAACAATGAGCTTACCGTATATACTCGAGTATAGGCCGACCCGAATATAAGCCGAGGCACCTAATTTTACCACAAAAAACTGGAAAAGTTATTGACTCGAGTATAAGCCTAGGGTGGGAAATGCAGCAGCTACCGGTAAATTTCAAAAATAAAAATAGATACCAATAATGTTTTTGAATATTTATTTCAAAGAAAAACAGTAAACTAGCGGTGTATTCAATGAAATACTTCACTCACCTCATGATGCTGATGTCCCGCTGTGATGATGATGTCCCGCCTCCTATGACACACGGCACAGTGATTCCTATCATTGGATCACTGTACCAGAGGAGGTGGGACATCGCTATGTGGCTGCTTGCCATAACAAGGAGGAGGTGGGACATCGTTGCAGAGCGGCAGGAGGGGGAGGAAGGGGAATCGTAAGACAGCCCTGCATTACATTAGAACGTGAGGAGGGGGGATGGTGCGGTGCACGCTGCGCGGCAAACTGACACAGAGGGAGGGGAAACTCACAGGGGCACTGGGCCATTCACGAGTGTCACCCAGCGGCATGGCCCCGCCCTCTTTTCTCCTCCATTTCGGGCAAATTTTTCACTGACTCGAGTATAAGCCGAGGCGGCTTTTTTCAGCCCAAAAAGTGGGCTGAAAAACTAGGCTTATACTCGAGTATATACAGTAAACTGAAAGGAAATAAATTTTGATCTGATATCAATAAATTCCCAACTATACCGTGTTTTTCTTTTGACCTCCAAAATAAACGCTTGGCCTTATTTTCAGGAAGGTCTTATTATTTTTGAGGTGCAGGAGGAGGCAAGCACGGTCACCTCATGCCTGCTGCTGTGTTGCATGTCTCTGGACCTGCCACTCTTTTTGTGGCGGCCATTAGCATGACGGAAGGTGTGTGGTGGCTAGGGTTGTGGGAGCGGCTGTAGGGTGTGTGAGTGCATGAGGCATGTTCCTGCCTCCTTTTCCCCCTCACCTTGTGTTGTTTGCGCAGCAAACAACCAGAGGAAATGGCAAGACTGGCTGCACATGAATGTAAATATTTTCAGGGAGGGCTTATTTTCAGAGAAGGGCTTATTTTAGCGCCTGCGCTCAAAAGCCCAATTGGGCTTATTATCTGGGGAGGTCTTATTTTGGGGAAAACAGAGTAAGTGATTTCAACAATGGAACAAACTTCTCATGTGGCTTTTCTCCTTTCTAAACTCCAGCATATGATTGATTTTGAACTACAGTAGTTGGTTCCTGAATTGAGGAGAAGGCTGGAGGGGACTCCCTTTTAGCCCATCTGTTCTATGAACTTTTAATCAAGCAGGCCATACTTACATTAGAATGTGGAGAATGTTTGTTTCTTTAACTTTGGAAACAATTTCTTCCATTTCATATTTTTTAAATTTAGGGGAACAATTAGGGAAACAATAATTCCTGCTATGTCTATCTCTAAACAATGAGTAATATGCCAACTTCTCCTTTACATGAGCATCTAAAATCTGCCAATTTAATTTTTCCTCTATAGTTATTTTTTGATTTATTAAATATGGCTATTAAAGAGCGGGTATTGTGAAGGACTGTTCGTTCTTCTTTTTGAACAAGGGCTGGAATAAAATATGCATTTAATACATTCTAAACATTATCATTTTAACTACTTGTACAGGTTAAATATATCCAGATTTCTTTAAAATTCCCAGCAGCTGGAAGTTCAAAGCAAAGTGCATACTTCAATAAACATTTGACATCTGTTTTTTAAATAGCTTGCTTTGTAATAGTATTGGCAATGGTGAGGTATGACTATCTAAATCAAATGGATAATTCCTCCCATCAAAAAGTCTGGCAATACCTAAAGCACAGTAGACACTTGATCCTTTTTGGAGCGCACAAAGCTTCCATCAGCCTTATCACTGATCCATGTTACAGGGAAGTGCCATTTACAACAAGCTACATCATTTATGATAAGCTACACTTCTGACCAAACTAACAGATATTTTGGAAATCATGCACAACCTCAAAGACTTCAGTTCAAACAAACTGGACGCCGCCAAGGAAGGTTCAATCTGAGGTCTTAAAGAGGGCATTATCTGCTTCTGAAAGGCTACAATGATGTCTGTTCTACCTGAATTGCCCATCTTACCGGAGCAATTCACAGGAGATAATATTTCCACTGTAATTTGTAAATTTACTCAGGTATGATTAAAATAGAGATTTATATAAACAGAGTAACAGTTTCAGTGCTTATAATATCTAATTCAATAACACAAGCTGTTCTCTCTCTTTCTCGCTCTCACTCCCTCTCCCCCTCTCCCCCTCCCTCCCTCTTTCTCTTTCTCTCTTTCTCTGTCATATTGAGGATTCTAATAAAAATGAACTTGCACTTTCCCAAGCTTACAGATTAGTGTATCCCTCGAGGGCCCTTACTCATTTTAATTGTTATACTATTAGGAAGAGAGACATCTCCTGATGGGAGATTTTTCATCTTCAGCTCTTCATGAGACCAGCAAAAAAAGAAATGGAGCCTCCTCCCTCACTATTTTGCAAACACTGCATTTGTAGAGAATAAACTGGTGATGTGCCATATCCTATGGAGCATTCTTTATTTTTCTTATTTGAGCAGGATTTCCCCCTCCCCCACTATTTATGCTGGGAGGTGGGGACGGAATGGATTTTGAGATACCTTTCTAAAGATGTACAGCTGAACCCGTGCTTTGCATAATTTACAACTATTTTGGAAAGATTATGAGCATCCTTCCAATTTTCTTATTACCAAATCCTTGTTTTTAATACTTTCTTTTGAGCTAAAACATGGCTGTATTGGACTTCCTAGGCAATGTCCCACTAACATAAATTAACACCATTGCATTGGGATCCTTCTTTCCGGTCAGTTTGCACATCTCACCCTGGGTTTTGGATGTCACACTTAAGTTCCAGATCACCCCTCCATCCACTAGATTTATGATAAATTCTTCTAGGACAGAGTCTTTTATAACATCTAGATAAGAACCTTTGAATCTGAACAATTTATGCATACTTAATTAAAGGCACCTATTATCAGTCCTTCGGTGAAGGAGAAGGGTGGTTTTTCAATTTGATAAATAAACAAAATCAAATAAATTCCCCTTTGAATTTACTCCTTGATCTCTTTTTCGATCCCAGCACCCTCTGAGCATTTTGCCAGTACTAAATTATTTCAGAGTAACATTGTCAGCCATAGTGATTTTCTGATGGTATCTAATACCACATTTTATACCCCCAAGGTATCACTGAAAACTCCTGAGGTAATTTTCTTTATTCTTCTAGAGTATGCTTTCATAAGTGTATTTGATCAACATACTAATCTTTCACTTAAAGTCAGAGGTTTCAATATTAGCATTAAACTTATTCTTAACCCCTATATTCAAATATATGTAGCATGTTCATTTGAGTTCTTTGAACAGCTATAATTTGCTCTGCGCACAGACCTACTTTTACCTCCCTTAGTCTCAGTATCAAAAACATTTTTCGCCTGATTCCAATGCAATTATTCTTTCCATGCTGTTCACTCCCCAGCTTCTGTGGGTTTCTACAGGACATCTGAAATGGCTGTTGTTAATCTAAACACCTTTATAAGGACTCCCCTAACCAAATCTTCTTTTTTAGAAGAAGAAACACTATAGGATCTGCTGCAATTGTTGGTTTGAGTGCTTTTGGGAACAGAAGGATGTGCTGGATCAGGGGTGGGTTCCTGCCAGTTCTAACCTCTTCTATAGAAGAGGTTCCACAAATCTACAGTGCTATTTAGAATCAGTTCCAGCTCCCTCCCCCCACCCGTCCACACATCATTAAGATGAAGAGCAAGAGGAGAAATTCTGGGAGTTGAAGTCCACAAGTCTTAAAGCTGCCAAGTTTGAACACCCCTGGTTTTTTTTCCCTAAAGGGTTAGGGGTGCAAGGGTCTTGTAACTTGATAGCTTTAAGACTTGTGTGCTTCAAATGCCAGAGTTTCTGAGCCAACATTTTGGTTGCTAAGCAAGAGTGTTGTTAAGTGAGTTTCACCACATTTTACAAGTTGGCCACACCCACCAAGTCACATGGCCAGCAAGCCACTCTCACAAAGCAGGACACACCTACAAAAGAGGTTCTAAAAATTTTTGAAACCCACCACTGTGCTGGATATAAACAGAACTATAATGAACAAGTAAAGCTCCGTGAACTCTGCAGCAATCCCAGGAAAACATAACTGCTATTAACCTCACCCTTGGAACAAGAACACAGAAATGAACCTCCAGCAATATCTTTTCTTCTGGTTGAACAAGATTGATTGAAAAACAAATGGCTGCAAATAAAGCATGAAATTAGATTAAAGCCTCTCAGTTGGGGCTGCCAGCATTGAAATCATGAATTGGATGGGCTTTTATAGAAGCTGAGGCATTATGAAAAAATGTGTGCCAATGGCCCTTCCTGGTGCCCACTTTATTATAGTTTAGGATCATTGATGAAAATACAGTACGAAGAGCAGATGGCTGGCAGTTTCAAGGGGAGCTTAATGTTAACTACCCTGAACAAAGCAGACTGACAGATAATTTCCAGCTTCCCAGATTTAAAAAGTGAACAACGAAACAGCTTGGTAGAACTTTTTTCAACATAATCATACAACAGAGCACAGTCCATGCTTCCCATTTATGGAAAAATAAATGAGGAAAGGCTGAAATGTCTGGTTAAGAACAAGGTGGATCTTTTACAAACATCCCACAACAACAAAATCAACAAAGGCAGCTTGTCATTGTCCGAGAGCAATAAAACTGATCAAGGATCCTCCTGCTTGAATATTTGCCATCTATCCAGCATCCCTTTGATAAGCCAATTGTATAAGATAACATAAAAAGGAGTAGCAAAAACTTTGTCCAGCCCATCTAGATAGACATCCTGACAAAGTAACACATTAAAAGTTAGTAGCCTTGGTGGATGTTTCTATCTCTTCAGGGACAATAATCCTTTTGAAATTCTTGCTGGCCTTTGAACAGGTGAATAAGAAAAGAAGTGCCGGATTTATACTCTGCAGTAGCTGGGACTGTGCAACCGATTTACAGGTAGTCCTAGACTTACAACCATTGGTTTAGTGACTGTTCAAAGTTACAACGGCATTGAAAAAAGTAACATGACCATTTTTCACACTTGTGTCCATTGCAGCATCCCCAAGGTCACATGATCAACATTTGGATACTGGCTCACATTTATGATGACGACAGGGTCCCAGGGACATGTGATCCCCTTTTGCGACCTTCTGACAAGCAAAGTCAATGGGGAAGCCAGGTTGACTTTACAATGGTGTTACTAATTTAACTAGGGCAGTGATTCACTTGACAACTGTGACAAGGAAGATCATTGACTTAACAACAGTCTTGCTTAGCAACATAAATTCGGGGCTCATTGTGGTCATAGGTTGAGGACTGATAGTAGGACCGAGAGAATATTTCTTTTGTCAATACAGCGGACAGAAGGAGGAATCAGAACCAGGTCACCTATAGGACACGTGATAAACTGCTTTTGCACTATGGCAGGAATCTTTGTGAAAAGATTCCTGGCTTTATTCAAGTTTTGTTAAGTTGCTAATTAGGAGGAGGAGAAATTAAGATAAGCCAAACCAGCCACAGCCATAAGTGCTTCAGGAATTTGGGCTGGCCTCAGTGGTGTGCCAAAATGTCTGGCTAACAGATGCACATTTTTAAATCACTGATGTGTACTAGAGCAAGAATTATCATAGATTTGCTTTTCCCTCACACGTAGCCTTCTTCTCTTGTACTGACTCTTGTATTTGGAGTGGGTTATTGTTGAAAATATACACATATTAGTGCATTAAGTCACTAATATGGATTATTATATATCTGTAGATTTATCTTTAGGGCTTGAGACAGAGAATGTATTTACAGCTGGGAGGAAGGATGGGAAGAAAAGCAAAAGTAAATTAGCAAGTTTTATGTACTGCACTATGTGCAGTTTGCTGGGTACCTCCTGCCCAGAGAATCTTTATTTTAGAACATTAAGATATGATAATCTATCTCAGTAACAATCAATAGCAGAGAGATTAATACCCTCAATATGACCAAAAAACAACATGATTCATCATATTTTTTGTCCTGATAACTTTATTGGTTGATTTGCATGTTGTGGTGGGTGAGTATTTATTGACTGTAAAATAGAATGATCTATTTTGACATCTGCCAAATGCCATATTGATTAATTAGGCTTCCACTTAAAAAAAATAGTTGTTTTATTATTTCCTGTTTTAAATTTTTTGCTAACATATGGCACGTGTACCACAGGTGGCATGCAGATCCATATTTGCTGGCACACCAGCCCTCTCAGTTCCAGCACCCCTGCGCCTGCTGGCCAGCTGATTTTCGGCCTTCCAGAGGGCTGGGAGAGGCCATTTTTCGCCCTCCCCAGGCTTTAGGAAAGCCTCCAGAACCTGGGAAGGGCAAAAACTCTCCCCTGTATAGCCAGCACACGTGACTGCATGGGGGTGAATGGACATGCGCATGCATGGGACATGCACATGTGTGGGGAGCATGTGCATGCAGGGGGGATGCGCGGGGGTGGGTGCATTCCATTGTGAGTATGGGTACACAATTTTGGCATGCCTTTAGAAAAAGTTTAGCCAGTGGTGACCTAGAGTCACAATAGCAAGATGCTAGTAGGACTGAGTTCTGTTATTAACTACATAAGATAATGTTGCACCGAGCTTCAGAATCATTTCAAAGCACAGTATTAAGCCCATAAATGATTCCGTACTAAAGTTATTTATTTATTTGTCCACTATTTGTTATATTTTAGGGTATTCTGACCTTCTTTCAAATGGTGCAGGACTAGGATGAGTGTCGAGCAGCCCTATTCTCAAGCTTAGATCTTGGAAGCGTAGTCAGAATTCCTAATTATATTTCAGAATGGTATCTAGAAGCACAATTAGATTAAGGCATAGTTGCCTCAACTAATGTGAATCTGTTCAATGTATACAATATATGAGAAAAGAATTAAAATACATTATGTTGCTACACTAAGATCTAGTATATATAGTAAAACCAAAATATATCAATACGAAGATAGAGCTTAACTGAATGAACTGAAAGCAGAATCAATCCAGATGATTTTTATTGAACTATGGTGCATCTCATTTTAAAAGTTTACCTCACAGCTATCAGTTTGACATAGTTAGACTTCCTGAAAAACGTAGGTTATTAATTTATGCCTTATGTCTAGCTTCTTAGAAACTGCCATTCTGAAATAGTTATACATTTTGAAAACCATTATTTATTTTTATTTGGAGAAGGAGGAAAATCAAATCCTCCCATTTTACAAAATGAAATGATTTATTTCGGCATAAGATGTGGTCTCACTTCACCTCAGAACTATTTGGCGTTATAATAATAATATGGAGTAGAAAGAAAGGGGCATATAATAGTGCACAATTTACTTAAAATTCAAATTAAAAATAATTTCCATGGGAGTGTTAGGGAGGAGAATAGAAGTCGGTTGTCAAGGACATTCACACCTTCTTCCCTGTCTTCCAGCTTCTGGCAAGATGTCCTATTGTAGCAAAGTAGCTATGTCAATGCACAAAACAAAAATAGAAAGAAAAAGGCTCAAACTCAAAGACTGAGGTGTAAAAACCTTTGCTTTGTATTTGACAGCAAGCCAGAACCCCTGATGGGTGCCTTCTAACCTTTGGCATGACCTTTAGCTTTCCTCATTGTATAGAAGTTCCATTGTGAAACATCCTTGTTGAAAGCAAGGAGATGATGTAAGCTTACTGAGCACAATTTTGGACAGTAATAGGAGAGACAATATCAAGAGGTTGCTGAGATGCTTTATTATCCTCTCTATTGGAGCTTGAGTAATATTTGAAATCCAAGTATGGTTTATTGTTTCATGGAAAAAGGGTTGCAAAGTTGTAACCATTCAATCAATCATTATATTGTTCTACCATAGCCAATGACAAACATTACAAAAAGATGGTTATAATCAGTGACGGTAAATAATTCATTGTCAGGAACATTTCTTGGTCAACTAGCATATGTCTTTGCTAGTGACATTAAAACGCCTGTAACCCTTTTAAATATCCTAAAACGCTATGAAGTCTGTGTAAATCATGGCGCCATTTGAATAATAACAATAAACATTTCTTGAATTTCTGAGATGGAAAAAATAATGGGACAAATTGTCAATTTGACTAAACTCTGTAGGCAGAATCACAGATGGTTTTGGAAAAATTGTCCTCTAAAATTGCTGATGAAGTTAAACTAAAAACTACAAAGGCTAATCTGGAGAGGTTCTGCAGCGATTTATCTTTAGGGCAATATTATACATCATCATTATTATTATTTCTTTTATTTGTTAAACATGAAACTCAGTCTATTATTATTATTACTATGACTATTATTATTATGTGGTTAATCTTTGGTGAGATTCATAGCCTTTGGGGCTGGTTGGTAGCTCAGCAGCTCAAGTCCTAACCAAGGACGTAGGAACTGTTAAGGTAACATCGGAGGATATAAGCTGTTCCAAGTAGGGTGGTTTTTTTGTAGGATCAGAATGTTCAAATCCGATAAATTTAGAATTTTCAAATAGTGAGGTAGCCTTGTAGGTATTGCTCCAAGGGCTCCAATTACAATTGGATTATTATTATTATTATTATTATTATTATTATTATTATTATTATTATTGTTGTTGTTGTTGTTGTTGTTGTTGTTGTTGTTATATTTGCTTATTTCATGATGGGTTGCTTATCAAATTTTAACATTATATGAAATTGGAAGGCTCAAGATATCAACCTAATCCAGACAGGTTAAAATACTAGGCTGTAACAAGATATCTTCTAACAGGGAACAATGTGAAGTATTACATTTAGGGAAGAAAACAAAACTAAGAAAACTACATCAGAGAAGGATTTGGATTGATCATTGATCTCAAGCTAAATATGAGAAGTGATATGAAATAGGTTCTAGAAAGGTTCCAATGCAGTTCTGGATTCAAACTGCATCAAATATGTGTCATTCCCCTGTATTTTGTACAGTGAGATCCCACATGTGCATCTCACCCAAAAAATATTCAGACTAGAAACAGAATAAGTGGATAATAAAGATTATACAAGGATTTGAGTACATGCCCCGTGAAGACAGGCTGAAGGAACTTGAGATGAGTTCCATAATATATACCAAACAGAAAATAGCCAGGTGTGATTTTTCACTCCCACAGAGCCTAAGAAAATAAATAACAAGTACGGTTACAATTACCCAGCTTTTGTTTAAATATTAAGAAAAAAACCCTCTGATGGTAAGATCATGTGGTGTGCATTCGCCAGCTCTGGAGATTTCTAAAAATAAATTGAATTCAAATTAATTGGTTTTCTGCACATTGCAGAGTTGATCTAAAGGATTCTTTTGGTCCCTTTCAACTCCACCATGATTCTGTAGTCTTACTACAGTATCATCATTTGCAGAAAAATATAAAATCATTGAGCACATCTATAGGCTATCTCTTCTTTAGAATGTAGTAACTAATCTTACAGATTAACTTTTTCAAGCAGAATCTACTATCCCTTGGAAAGGAGGACAAATAATCTATCTCCTTCCTAATTTTTACCAGTTACAGTAACTGTTATGATTGCTTATTGTGGCATTAGGATTCCTTACCAGAATTACTAATCTCCTATCCCTTTAAGAATGTATAATCAAAGAGGATAACAATAACCAAAGAGTTATGAAATAAAACTAGGACTAGTCTTTTCATTTTTAATTCTAAAACTAAGCTTAATCTTCACTTTTGACCTTTTAAAAGTAAAAAATACATTTCTCCCAGGTTTTTATTTTTACAAATTTAGTAGGACTTTTACAAAAAAAAAAAAAAGCATAAGACTGAAGTTTTCCATTCGTGTACAGACTGAATACATATGATTTGAGCAAAATTAGGAAAGAGTGTCCAAATTCAGTCAATCTCTAGGCAAAACAGAAATATTCCCTTCTCTAGCCTGCTATCCTGCCCAGCTCTGTTAATGCATTTAATGCATTTGCATAATTGCATTGCTATTGGAAATAAGGCACTGTAAAGACAAGATAAAATAAATCATATCTCATAATAATCTACTCCTAACTTTGTTGGAAATATTAGGAACATGCTAATATGTACAGGAAACTTAACTCCAGAACACCGAACAGTTTCTAGTTAATATTTCCACACCGATTGACCAAAGTATCCACTCTAGCTTTTTAAACAATGCTAACCTTAGATTAATGTATGAGCAAAAAAGACTGTCACTAAAAAAAACCTTGCATTAAAAATATGAAATACAAGATTCATGAATATCACCAGGAAGAAACTCATGCTGAATTTCATAACATGGTTCATGCACCATATTGTTCACTTGGAACAATAATTTTACATCACTGAAGTTAATTTAATTGAAATAGGACTTAATGGGACAAGCTTTTTTTTTAATATCCCCCCTCCCAAAAAAGCAGATAGGGTTTGTAACAATGACTGAATGATTAGGAGAAAATAGGAGATGATTTGGGGTATATGTTAGTCTTATACCTTATAATATGTAGGGAGGGTGTTTTTTTTTTTACATCATTTCATATTGTTTGTATTCATTTCATATTGTTTGGACTTCAATCTCAAAGAATAATATAGGTGACACGTTACTTGAGCAAAATTCAGCAGGAAATGAGAATTAGCTCCAAGGATTATGCAAAATATCAAGTGCGTTATTTTTCCTTGCCCAGCAGCAATCATTCTCTTGAAAATGTCATCTCTTTATGATAATAAAACACTTTAAAAAAAACCTCCATTATCATCTGTGTAGGTTGTTTATGTTTATGTTTTGTTTCTCATGGTTCATAAGATAGGACTAGTCTACCTACTACTTTAAAGTCTTCATAATGGGAAAAGTTCTCTTATCTTTAGAATGTTCCCATTTCCCTGGCCTGGAAAATGAATGCTGAGTTTGAGGTGTAAAATAATGATGTCAAGAAAGACATTAGTGAGTCAGAGGGAAACCTCTTTAAACCACAATCAGCACATTGGCTGGGAGTTCCAATCCTGTTACCCAGGTTTGCAAGCAGTAGGTAATATGTCTACTTACAAAGGCTATATGCCACTGCTACTCCAATATCTCAAACCACGGTAAGCACACACGCATCCCACATATCAAAGTCACATAAAAAGAAACCAAAATAAATACTAAGCCTGCTTTTTTTACATCTCAGCAGATTGTTAGACTAGCCTTGTGTGATCTGCACTGACTTTGCTAATAAATCGCTTCTCTTTCCTTGGCTACTTTATAGTAAACAACCTTATAACAAAAGCCAAATTATCACATATAGGCTTTTGTAGATAAACCTGGTGCTTTAAACTGATCTGCCTGGTTCTGTGGAGCCTTGTAAAAAAAATTGTTTGCCATATTTTATTTATTAGTTGATACTTTCCAAATCAGACAGAGGTGGCCCTGGCCAGAGATCTACATACTTTAGGAAATAATAAGTATTACATTTTTACTATATTACATATAGTATTACATATTTACTGAAATGGTATAAGTTCTCTTGCTTGAGTTGGATGCTGGACTAGAAGACTTCCAAGATCCCTTTCAGCTCTATTCTGTTCTAATTCTAATACCATATTCTTTAGTAACATACATGGTCATGAAAGCAGGCATTTTTAAAGCAAATTATTAAATATCCAAAACAAGCTTAGATAGCACATGTTTCAGGTTAAACCAATTTCAATATGCTTTAAATTTAAGCATTCAATTTAAATATTTAAGCATTCAATTTAATATTTAATGATGATCGTGATGGTGATATAATAATAGTAATTTAAAAAATCACAATGACAATGATAATAGTATACCTGCAGGCTTTTCTGTGCTGCTGGCCACAGTGGTAGGAGGAACAACAGGAATCTCTGTGGGCAAAAAGAAAAAGTGGACAGAAAAAAGAACAAACAAATAGGGAAATGCATTATTTACTTTTCTAGCTAAGGAATTGGGCAATTTTATACTACGAGAAAGGTGACTGCAAAGATCATCATTTCAGAGAGATGACAAGATCAACTA